>NW_007727350.1:283409-310493 GCF_000696425.1 Galeopterus variegatus
CAGGGCAAGTCACCACCTCCCTGAGCCTCAGTTTCTGCAAGATGGGGATATTTGTTCCAGCTTCTCCTGAGGTTTAATGATGATGTGTGTGAAGGTCCTGGTACACAGTAGATCCATAACTATGACAAGTGTGGAGACCCCTCCTCCACTTGGGAAGTCAAGCAAAGACCCTCTGGTTGTTGGCAATGCAGGAAGGAGCCACCTACCCTCAGTGCCTCTCTGCTTTGGTCCTACTGCTAACAACAGGGCTGGGAAGGGGTCGCTGTACACCAGGTGGCCCCCAGCGACCAGTCCTGTGGAGGGCCTCAGCCCACCTGCAGGAGCCCAGCACCAACCATCCCTGCTCTGGCAGGGGGTGGGTGGCACCTGCCTCCTCCACGTTGTTGCTGCCTCAGAGTCAGATTCCAGGGAGACGGTCTCCTGGCAGCAGAGCGCCTGCCGCCCCGCATAGTGTCTGTGATTCTGCCACACCTGCCCGGGGGCTGCAGGCGCTCAGCATCAGAGCTGACTAGATCCTGGGAGTGAGAAGGGGGATCCAGGCAGGGAGACTGGAGATGGGGCCAGCCCACGGTGCCTGCTTACCAGGGGCAGGTGGCCAGCATGGCACCCACCCCCCCACTGGGAGTGTGGGCAGCTGAGGTTGCAGTCCTGGTAACACCATTGTAAGAAAAAGCACCTGGTACAGGTGCACAGCAGGTGCTCTGTGATGGGGAGAATCTTCCTGTGGTATTATCTGGAACATTTTAGTTACTAGCAGGGTCAGGATCTCCAGGGAGGGGTTGGGCATTTGACCGTGGCTGTTGGGAGGATGTAGAATGTTCGTCCCTTCCCTACACCTCAACCCTAGGACCGTCCTCTGCACTTTCACACACACACACACCCCACCTGGGATGCCATTTTCACCCCTGGAACCTTTACATGGAGCCAGAAGCACATTTGAAGCTCAGTTTTGGCCAGAAGGGTCTAATGATAAAAATGGATATTTAAAAAATAATGTATAAAAATAGATAAATTATTTATATTTATATTTTGAGTGGGTAATAGACTGACATGATTCAAAATTCACAAAGGACATACGGTGAAAAGTCACTCCTCCACTCTGTCCCTGGCCACCCAGATGCCCTTTCCAGAGAGAAGCATTGTCACCAGTTTTGGTGAATTCTTCCAAAGATATTCTTTTTGTGTGTGTTTTTGGCACTAGCTGGCACGTGGATCCGAACCCATCACCTTAGTGTTGTAAGACCGCACTCTTAACCAACTGAGCTACCCCACCAGCCCCTTCCAGAGATACTCCACGTATAAGCCATCCCCTTTGTATGTATTCTCACTCGTTATCCTGTTAAAATGCATCCACATCCTGCTCTGTACTTGGCTTTCTTCCCTTAAAAATATATCTTGGTTATTGTTCTATGTCCCTTGAAAAAACAACTTCCTCATTCTTATTTTATGACTGCACATGACTTCATTGTACGTGGAGGAATCACACATTATTGCACTGATCCTTTACTGATACACATTTAGCTCGTTTCCAGTCTGGCAATGACATTAACTGTTGTAATAAATCACCTTGTGCATATGCCATTTCAAATGTGTGCTAGTGAACCTGCAGAGAAATTCCCACGAGTGGCACTGCAGGGTTTGCCCTGCCTACATGCAGCTGTGAAGGGATGGAGAGGTCAGGTGGCCCACCCCATCCCTAGAGGTTGCACCAGGCTATGCTCCCAGCTTCGTCTGCGTTTGCCTGTTCCCCCGTAGCTTTGCCAGCACAGAGTGTTATCAAACTCCGTGTGCTCTGCCAATCTGATATTGAATAATGGTATGCCAGTGTGGCTAGAAATTTTCAAACAGCGATTATATTGGTGGCTGTTTACTGAACAGAAAGGTATCATGCCAAGCACATGTTATATTTGACATGATGCTCATTTCTCACAGAGCACCTCTGGAAGCAGATATCAGTTGCTCCATTTTAAACAGGAGAAACCTGGGGCCCAGAGAGGTTAGGTACTTTCCTAAGGTCCCACAGCCTTGAAGAGCAGTGTGAGGATTTGAACCCAGATCGTCTGACTTGAGCCCATGCTCCTTCGTCATTCCAGGCTGTCTTCCAGTGACGGGCCACTGAAGATAGCTCAGGCCTGGGGACCACCCCCACCATGCCCTCTGCAGCCCCACCCAGGATCTGGGCCCATCAGGGATATTGCTCCTCAGAAGTGGGATCATGGAAGGAGACTTGGTCCCCCACAGCCCTCCCTGAGAAGGAGCCCCAGAGCCCGAGCTCTGCCCTCCTAGGGCAGGGCTCAGTGGGAGGTGGGCTCTACTGGTCCTAAGCTCCAGGCAGGCAGGCATCCCCAAAGGGCAGAGCCAACACCTCCTCCCTTGGCACTAACGGGGGTTCGTTTCCCAGCAGCAACTTCCGCAGGCTGCTCCCCCAGGCCTCGCTCCCTTTCCGGAGCTCTCCCACCTGCTCTCCCCAGACAACCCACAGCTCCAGCAGCCTGTCCACATTTAGCACTGGGTCCCTTGGGCTGGGTCCTCTGCTGTCTGAGTCCCTGCCCCCAGATCTCTCTGGCACAACCAACAATCAGCTGGTGAGGGTTCCTGGCCTACCCTCTGGCGAGCCCAGAGATGGGGGAAGGAGGTCACTGAGCCAAGAGTCACAAGTCCACCTCAGCATATAGCCCTGAGCCCTGCTTCCCTGCATCCACAGCCTCCTGCAAACTGTCAAGTGCCTCCCAAATCTGCTCACCCAGGCCTGGCCTCCATCCCGGGGCAGGCCAAGGAGACTCCAGCAGGCAGCAGGGGCCTTTCCCCTTTGTACCACCCATCGGGTGGCTCTCGGAGGCTGTGAGGCCTTCACTACCAAGGCCTCCTGTCCCGCTGCCCTCCCCCCAGGCCCCACATGGCCCAGCACCAACCCTGAGCTCTGATCCTGCTCTGTCCAGTGCGGGTGGAGCAGGAGTTCTGTCAACAGCGGGAAACTCGTTAACTGAATGTCAACAGGATTAAAGGCTCTGATGGTCCGGGAGACAAGTGTGATATGAGGTGACATGATGGATGGTGGGCAAGGGCTCCCGGGGCAGGGGCGTGTGTGTGTGTGTGTGTGTGTGTGTGTGTGTGTGTGTGTGTGTGTGTGTGTGTGTGAGAGAGAGAGAGGGTGGGGGAGGACGAGTGAGTTTGTAAACAGAGCGAGGAAAATGAAGACTGAGCACCGAGAAATGTTCTGCCCCGGGAAGTCTTCTGAGGAAGCCGTGGACGGCGTCCCCAGGGACTCAGAATGGCAGGTTTGTCACTCAGGCAAGGACGAGATGTATCAAGCACCCACGGGGTGTCAAGCTCTGCAGTGGTTGCCGGCAGCAGGGGGAGTTGGAAGAGCAAAGAGAGAAGGTCGGCTCTGCCCTGGGGCTTCCTGACTCAGAAAAAGACCTGACCAGCGCCCCTGGGGACGCACAATGAGTCTGAGGTCCAGAGAGGCTCCGTGAAGCTCCCGAGGTCCTGGGTCTCCTGGCCCAGTGCTCTCTGCACAGTGCCACAGTACTGCACAGCTGAGTGGGACACACGCTCCTGCACGGGGCGAAGGGGTATGACGCTTGGTGCCTGGTGTGAGGTACAGAGGACCTCTTTTCAGGTCTGCTAGCCTGAGCAATTTGAGGGAAGGGGGAGCAGAAAAACTGGGTGCTGAGCAAAGATTAGAGTCTGCTCCCCGTGGCAGAGGAGATGATGGACACATGAGTCCCAGCTCTGCCACGCTTTGGGTGTGTGATCTTGTCAGGGGGCTTTCTCCTCTGAGCCTCAGTTTCCTTTCCTGGTATAGCAGGATGATAATAGCAGGGTTGTTTGGAGGTTTAAAGGAAAGACCCTGGCACATAGTAGGGCTCCACGATTCTGCCTTTCCTTCCATCCCAAGTTCATGGGAAGATCAGTGAAGTCTCATCGAATGGAATCAGCCCTGGGATGAAGTGGGCAAAGCAAGATGGACGGGAAAGAGGACTCACTGGTGTCTAGTTGTTCTTCCCATGTCTGGCCCTGGGTCTTTCAGCCACAGAGCCAGGAGAGCTGAAGGCAGAAACTGCAGGAAGATAGCCCAGATCCAAAGGACAGGCCCCACCCACGGGGCCAGAGCAGAGCAGCCCAGCCCCCCTTCCACCCCCCACTGAGCACCTCCCCTCACGCACCCCACAGCTGCGGGGAGTCCCAGAGCTACCTGGCTCCAGCCAGTGCCCAGAACATCCGCTGTGCCCTCGCTGCCCAGGCTGCTGGCTGGCATACAGACGGGCAGGCAGGCTGGCCAGCGGGCACTCCTGGAGTGTAAATTCCACATTTACATTGTGGATATTCCTGGCCCCAAGAGCCGCTGACCTTTACAGCTGCTGCCTCGGTCCCTCTTCCCCTTCCAATCCTCCAGGCTCAGCTGGGATGGCCACTGGATGCTGGGGCCTTGTAGGCGGGGGGCTTGGGAGGTGGGGCCCTGCAGATCCCAGCTTGCCCTCCCCTCCTCACACCAGGCAGGAGGAGCCCACTGTCCCCTGATTCAGCATCAGCCGTCCCTCTCCCCCAGCCAGGATCCTCTCTGCCCCTCACTGTGAGTCACTGCCTGACCCACGGGCAGCTTGAACCCCCAGATTAGCAGTGTCACTGAGACATAAGTCGCTCCTGGCTGCCTGTGATGTCTCCCCAGGGATTGCCTCGTCTGTGCTGAGTGGCAGCAGCACTGAGCACGCTGTCAGCTTTTCTGGGCTCAGCAGCCAGGCTTGCGCCTCTGAGGGATGGAAACCCCTCCCCAACACATCCCACCTCCGCTTGGTCCCTGGAGGACTCTTGTCATGGGTGGCTTGGTCAGCCAGCTGTCTGGGCAAATTCCCCAAGACACATCTATATTAAAACCCATCTACTGGCCCTCCAGGACTTCAGGCTGACCGAGGTCCCAGTAACAGTGATGGGACACTGAGTCCTGCCCCTGGGCGTTCACAATCAGAAGAATCTGTTTATTCATATTTAGCGCTCATCCTTCAGATCTCTCTCAGGCCAAGTGCTGGGGGTGCTTTGATGAGTGTTACAGAAGAATTGTGTCACCCCCAGAGGATATGTTGAAGTCCTTATCCCCTGCATCTCGGAATATGACCTTATTTGGAAATAGGGTCATTGCAGATGTAATCAAGTTTAATATGAGGTTATACTGAAACAGGGTGGCCCTTAATCCAATTTGACTGGGGTCCTAATGAGAAGGGGAAGGCAGCTGTGTGAGGACACAGACACAAGAGAATGCCATGTGACAACAGAGGCAGAGACTGGAGTGATCTGTCTATGGGTCAAGAAACACCACGAGGGCTCGCCCGTGGCTCACGTGGGAGAGCGTGGTGCTGACAACACCAACTCAAGGGTTAAGATCCCCTTACCGGTCATCTTTAAAAAAAACAAAAACAAGACAAAAAAAAATCACCACGGATTGTTAGCAGTGACTAGAAGCTGGAAGAGGCGAGAAAGGGTGCTCCCTGCGGGTTTAGGTGGGAGCACAGCCCTGCTGACAAGATTGCAGGCTTCTGCTCTCCAGAACTATGAGACAGCAAATAGGGGTTGTTGTAAGGCACCGAGTCTGCAGTACTTTGTTACAGCAGCCCCAGGACACTGATAGAGTGAGTGACATGGTCCTAGGCCTGCTGGAGCTTACAAGGTAGCGGGGGAGATGGAGACACATGGAGCAAGTTAACAGGTAAATACATAGTCACAAGACATGATACGCTGGCAGTGGTAGCTGACCTTTACCGAGTGTTTGACACCTGCCTGGCACTGTTACGAGTCTCCGTTAATCACGACACCAAAACTATGGAGTAGATGCTCAGTGATGTTCATTTTACAGGCTGGGAAACTGAGGGACACCCTGGTATATGGCAGGGGAGGATTTAAACCCAGGCAGTTTGACTCCAGATCCCACACACTTAACCACTGTTCCATGTCCCTATAAAGGAAATAAACAGAGAAATAAAGGATGCCAGTGGGGGAGACCTTTTAGAAAGGGAACCAAGGATGCTTATAAACACAAACTGGGCCTAGTTGCCTTCCTCCTACTCCCACTTTCAATGGCTCCCCGTTTTCAAAGTCCTGCCTCCTCCACAAGGGACTCCACTCTCTGCTGCTCACCCACCCCTCCAACTGCAGAGAAGCCGGACCACGTGGAGGATAAGGGCACAGAGCGAGGCGGATCTGAGCTTGAATCCCCATTCCGTCGCTGGTGGTGTGACTCCTGACCCCCGATCCCTCCCCTGTAAAATGGGAATGGGAAGAGGCCCTCGCGGTTGCTGCAGGGTTTCATAAAATAGAGAATGAAAACACCCGGCTTACAGCAGGCACTGTGCCAACGGCCCCCACCCACGCCTCTTGCTGCCCTCACCGACCCTGACGTGCTGGCAAGACCCCATGCCTTTGCTCATGCTGTCCCTCTGCCCGAGGTGCCTTTCCCTCCTTTTCCAGAATCACTAGCACTCCTTCGGGATCCAACATGAAGCATCCCCTGCTCTGACCCCCTCTCCACTGGGGGTTGGGTGTCTCCCAGCAGGGGCTCCCAGGATGCCTCCCAGAACCATCCCCCAGGGAGCCTGGAGACTTATCAACAAGGAAAGCCCTATCTATTAGCACTCTCTCTCCCCTTGCGGAGGGGCCTTGTCTGGGTCTCACCTCAGTTTACCCATCCTGACAGCGCCGTGGTGCCTGGCATCCTTGCCCTGCCCCTGGTCCTACTGTCTGCTCTCACATGTCTCTCTGCCCACCAGCTGGGCCCCATCACTCCCTCCTTCATTGGCTATCCTGCTACCTCGTATCTACCGAGTGTCAGCCTTAGCAGGGGGTGGAGGAGAGGGCCCGCCCCCCTCCCCAGCTGACAGGCAGATTATATAGCTGTCTCTCCCGGAAGAGACTGGGTGACAAGGGTAATTAGCTGCCTGCCAGCTAGCCACCCCAAGGAGCCGGCTCTGTCCTGGGGGTTGGTGACAGTAGGGAAGGCCTCTTTGACCTCCCACTATGGCCAATGTCTCCCCTCCTCCTGCAGGCTCTGAGTACAGAATCTTGAGGGTATCCAGCCCTGCAGTCCCCTGAAGGGAGCTTGTCAACTTGCTAACCATACTCCAGTCTTCTGTGGGCTTGTCATATCCCCATCTCCGTAGATAGATCAGGGCGAATCTAAGCTAATCATGATCCCCAATTTCCTGGCTTCCCCTGACTCTATGGTTGACCGATGAGGAATGAAAAGGAGTTGACTATGTGGGGTTTCAGGAGCATTTTTGCTTTTTGAAATTAGGAGCAGACTGGGGTCGTAGGGTTCCTTTTGGCCCCAACTTTCTTCTTTTTTTTTTCCCCCAGGAATCTGGACATGATGGTTGGAGATGCAGCAGCCATTCTGGCACCATGTGGTTGAAAGTCAGCATCAAAGGCTGGTGGAGCAGGAAGTGGGAGACATCTGAGGCCAGCACACAGCCCTGGGCCACTCACCTCCAGATTCCTTGTCGTGTGAGAAGCAGCAGCCCTGAAGTGTTTAAGCTACAGTTTTCAGGTATTCTCCAACTTGGGACCAAATGTGTTCCTCACAGACACAGATTAGAATCTGTCTGTGTACGTCTCCATTGCTCTAGGCACTTTAGGATGTGTGGCCCCTGTGCCTTGGTGGCACTATTAAATACCTTTTGACCCACTAATTGACTGAGTGAATGAATAACAAGGATCATGCTTATACAAGTCCACGATAATAATAAACTATCATATCATATAATTATTGTAGCAACCCCGTGTATTGAGGACTTGCTATACCTCCATATGAAGCATTATCTCATGTCATCCTTACAGTAACACTGTGAGGTAGAACCCTAATGCCCCCACTTTGCAAATGAGGAAAACTGAGGCTCAGAATGGGTCACACAGCTCGTAGATGGTGAAGCTGGGGTTTGGCCTGAGTGCGTGGGCTCCACAGTGCACTTTCTGTTCCCCCACCTCACACCCTCAGCTTGAGGGGCCCAGCTTGATCATTTTATCTTTTGGACAAAGAACAGTATAGGGATGGAGAGCAGCCTTGCTGGACAGGGTGGCCCTGGGGCCCACTGAGTCTCAACCATCACATGCTGCTGTGCTGAGCTTGGGGAGCTGAGGGCTGGAACTCAGGGAAGATTGAAAGAGGGGACCTGGGAGGGAGGGGACCAGAAGGCTTATGGTGGACCAGGCAAGGAAGAATCTGTCTCCAGTCCTCTGACCTTGGCTCTCTGGACCATGAGGGGACCACAGGAGCTGCCCACCTGGCCCTATTAGCTCCCCAGACCCTTCTGGGAGGACCTCCTGTTGTTCCCTAGAGACATCACCATAGAGGAAAGGCAGGATCTCAGGGAGTGGACCCAACTCCCCTCTTGGCCCCCTCAAATGGTGGCGCACACTTGGTCAGTCAGCTTGGCCAGCAGGCAAGGCCCCGTTCTGGGGTGGAGCAGAGAGTGAGGTGCAGGTCCCTGCCCCGATGGGCTCATGCTGTAGGTGGGCCCAGAAAGGTCAGGGAGCCATGGGAGGGGCACCTATCCCAGACACGGAGGGCCAGGGAAAGGTGATGGCCACAGCCAAAGGAAGAGGAAGGGACACCCGGTAAAGAGGGGAAAGAATGTTCCAAAGAGCAGAACCAGCCTGTGCAAAGGCCTGGTGGGCTCAGCAGGGACAGCCTGAGGGGCAGAGATGAGAGACAGGGCTGGGTGGGAAGTGAGGGGCTGGTCCCAAGGACTTGATGAATCATGTTGGACTATATGTATCTGGGGGGTGGCCACAAAGACTGAATGTTCAAGCCAGAAGGAACAGGCACTGGTTAGAATTTGGAGCATCCTTCAGGTCTCTCCTGGCTTGAACATTCAGAGTCTCTGAGGCTGAAGCTGAAAAGAGCTATGCAAAATGGGTGCTGGCCACATGCAGAGGTTCATGAGCATTAATCCATCAGGATGAGCAACCCGTGGAAGGTCTCCAGTTTCCTTCAGTCCCACTCGTAGACTATCAGAGGTGGTGACCGTCTTTCCCCAAGCTCAGCGCCACCAGCAAACATCTGCTGCCTGCTCTGTGATTAATGCCTCCCAGGCCCCAGGCGGCCGCTTCTTTCCCTTGTGCTAGGTGCTGGAGTCAAAAGGTGACCTGGGTCCAAATGCCGTGAAGGTTCGTGGGTTGTGCCTCTGCTGACCTGAGAGGTGGGCTCTGCTTCTGAGAACAGGGAGGACTTGAGCGGTGGAAGTGCTGATGTGAGAGAAAAAATGAATTAACTTGTCAAATGCTCCCTCTCAGAGAGCATGAATACAATAGATTCTTGCAAACCAGGGCCTTTTCTCAGCAGGGCTGCATGCTCAGCTGGCTCCATTTTCTTGCTTTTCTTCAGGTACCAACTCTTGGTTCCAGAAGTTCTTGTGAATGAACCCAATATCCACAACCATGCCCAGAGTGGCGACGAACCTTTTGCAATGTTTAAACAATTCATATCACTATTATATTCGTATATACAAATTTAGATATAACATGCATGAAATGTGATACCGATTCTTTACATTACCATCTAGATGGACATTGAACACTAGAATTGCTAATAGCGTTATTTTTTCACAAATGGTTAATAAAATTACATCATGATTTCAAACAAATTAATAAAAAATCAGATTTAATTGTAACTGATGATTTAACATGTTATATTAGCTATAATTTGTATTTTGCCTTTTCATTTCAATAAATAATTTTGAATATTTTAGAAAAATACCTTTTTGAAAAATATTTTTAGACTTTTACATTTACTGTAATATACCTTTGCGATGGAAACTATATTTTATTTCTTTAGTCTTTTTGAATCACTACTGTCACTAGAACATAAATTAGTAATTTCGGTGAAGTGAAGGCATGAACAATTTTATGGAATAAAACTATAATAATTTATGAGTTATGTATATCTTTATTTCATCACTTGTCTAAACACAGCCAGCCCATCAACAGAATATCTAAACACACCAGCTTTCAGGCACATAAAAACCAGAGCTTTACACGTACTTTTCAATTTTGCCACTGTGAAGGTATATCTGTCAAGGTAAGAGAAAAGAACATATTTTATTTAACAGCTTGTTTCCTTGATTTTTAAATATTTGGGCATATGGTATGTGGGTCTTCATTCGTGCTCTTGAAAATATTAGACACAGGTCTGGGTTTTTAAAGAAATAACAGCTTTATTGATATATAATTCACATGCCATTTATGGGAACTTTAGTTCCCCCTTCTTTTTTTTTTTTTTTTTTTTTGGGTTTTTTTTTATTTTTTATTTTTCTTTTTAATTAACTTATTATTTTTTTTTCCTTTTTGTCTTTTTTCGTGACCGGCAACAGATCGCAACCCTCAGTGTCGCGCCTGTACCAGACCAGGACCGGCAACGGGATCGCAACCCTCGGTGTTGCGCCCGCACCTCGCTCAGCCAGTGACCGGCCGGTCTGTATGTGGGATCCGAACCCTTGGCGGGAGCACCACCACGCTCCCAAGCGGCCACACTGTAGCAGTGCGCCACCGGGCCGGCCCTAGTTCCCCCTTCTGAAGTGTACACTTCAGTGGTTTTTAGTATATTGACAAAGTCCAGCATCAATCACTACTATCTAATTCCGGAATATTCAGATCACGCCCAAAGAAACCCTGCCCCCATTAGCAGTCACTCTCCATCCCCGCCACCCCACCCCGCCCCACCTCCAATCCCTGAAAATCACTAATCTACTTTCTGTTTCTATGAATTTGTTGATTCTGGACATTTCACATAAATAGAATTACACAGTATGTGTCTTTTGTGTCTGGCTCTTTCACCTAGCATAATGTTTTCAAATGCCAGCCTTCTGTGTTGCACCATGTATCAGTACTCCATTTCTTTTTATTGCCAAATAATATCCCATTATATGGATATATCAATTCATCAGTTGATGGACATTTAAATTGTTTCCATTTTTTGCTATTACAAATAGTGCTCCTATGAACATTCATGTGAAGATTTTTGTGGACATATGTTTTCAGTTCTCTTGGGTATATACTTAGGAGCGGAATTGCTGGGCCATATGGTCACTCCATGTTTAGCTTTTTGAGGAACTGCCAAACCATTTTTCAAAGCTGCTGCATCATTTTGCATTCCCACCAGCAATGCACACAGTCCTGATTTCTTCATATCCTTGCCAGCACTTGTTATTGTCTGTCTTTTTCATTATAACCATCCAAATGATCGTGAAGTGGTATCTCATTGTGGTTTTGATTTGCATTTCTCTCGTGATGAGTGATGTTGAGCATCTTTCATGTGCCTGTTGGCCGTTTGTACAGCCAATATAAATCTTCATTGGAGAAATGCCTATTCAAATCGTTTGCCCATTTTTTTAATTGGGTGATTCAGGTCTGGTTTAAAGCAACATTCATGAAGACCCAAGTGCAGAAGACTTATGCCTGCTTCCACACCAGCCAGCACACTTTGGGGTGGGCAGACTCACCTCTTAAGTCTCTACAAAGGCAGTTGTTGCCAACTCAAATGTCATCTCTCCTCACCTCTTCCTTAAGGGCTTTGTAATTCTTCTCTGATCACCGAGTGACACTTGCCGTTTTGCAGTGGACCAGAGTCAGCTGCAGCTGTGGCTAAAAGCATGGTCCCTGCCTTGTTCCTGCCCTGGGTCCCCCAAGCCTTAGCTGTGCAAACCTGGGCTGCTAACTTCAGTTTCCTCCTCTGTAAGCTGGGACTGATAACGCCCTTGGTTACAGAGTTGTTGGAAGGACTTGCTGAGAACATACATATAAATCCTGTACATCTTGCGCATCATCAATACTTGGTGGATTCCCCCTAAGCAGAACACTGCCGATGACAGGGGTCACAACTTTCAGGGCAAAACTCTCCATTTATGGGTGGGGTTCGTTGGAGGAAGCCCTTGGGGTGTTTGGCTGAGAATTGCCTCCCTGTGATCCCCACCTTCAAGGACCCAGGGCAAGAGGGGCAGTCTCCAGCCATAGCAGCCCCTGCTCCTGGGAACCTGGGCCTGGGGGGAGGCTGTGGGTTCCCCCATCTCTGGCTCCAGCTGTCCATCCACTCCTCCCCTCCTCTACCCTCTGTGTCACCCACGCCTCCTCCTTCCTACCCAAGTGGCATGTGACCATTCAGGGGATGTGAGAGGCAGCTGGAAAGTGACACAACACTCCTTAATTACCTCGATCCTTCTGCATCTCAGTGCCTAAATTTAGCCAGCAGAGCCTGGACACTGGGGACCCAACTCGTCCTTCTCCAAGACCCCTGCCCTCGGTGGAGGCAGGAAAAGAGCCCCAGGGCAGGGCTTCTCCCCACCCTGGGGGTGGGTCAGGGACCTTGCTCTGAGAGACCAGGTGGGAGCACTAGGGAAGGGACCCTTCCTGCTGTAGCTGGCAGCTGGGCTGTGAGTTACGATGGAACAGAATGCCACTTGCCTGCTCCCCCCCCCTCTTTTTAATGATGGGAAAGCCTGAGAGGGAGGGTCGGGGAAAGTGTCCAGAGTGTTAGGGGCACAGGCTTGGGAATCAGACAGCCCCAGGATCTCAGCCTCTGCTCCTCCACCTGCCAACTGTGTGACCTTGAGCAAGTCACCAAACTTCTCTGGATGTGTTTTCTCATCTGAAAAATGGGGACCTACCAAATGAGGTGGCCATGAGGTTAAAATGAGATGATACATGAAAAGCATGGAGCACTAAGCAAGCACCAAACAGACTCGGCCATGGTTATTGCCAAAGTTGCTTGGCATGTCAGCAGCGCAACGGGGACCTAGGCCGCTAGACTCCTACTCTAGTGCTCTTTCCGTTAACTCACACTCCTTCATCAGTGACTCCTGATGCCTCTGTTTCAGATGGGGACACTGAGGTAAGAGAGGCTAATTACCAGGCCCAAGGTCACCCCATTGTTGGCAGCAAGGCTGGGATTTGAACCCAGGTCTGCAGGCATCCAAGCCCTTAGCAGCTATACCTTTCCCAGCATCATTTTGGCCAAGGAGCCACATCTCTTCCAAGCCTGTCTCAAGTCCTGCCACCTCTGGAAAGCCTACCTGGCTGACTCCAGTGCAGGTCCCAACATGTTTTCCAGCAGCAAAATGGCTGCTCCAGGGCCGGCCTGGTGGCGCACTGCTACAGTGCGCCGCTTGGGAAGCGCGGCGGCGCTCCCGCCGAGGGTTCGGATCCCACATACAGACCGGTTCCCGCTCACTGGCTGAGCGAGGTGCAGGGAGCAACACGGAGGGTTGTGATCCTATTGCCGGTCCCGGGCCGGTACGGGTGCGACACTGAGGGTTGCGATCCATTACCGGTCATGAAAAAAAAAAAGACAAAAAGGAAAAAACAAAACAAAACAAAAAAAAAATGTCTGCTCCAGACCATGACTGCCTCCCTGGCTCCGGGACAGGTTCTAGAAGGGGAGGACTTGCTTGTTGCTTCTGTGAGTCTTTGAGATTCCAGGACAGAGTTCATGTGAATTACAAGTCATTGATCTTTGGGATAAATAAGAAAAGGGGGAACCAGCAGGTGGGAATAAAAAATGTGAGTTGGGGTGGAAATCTGGACTTGGAGGGAGAGAAAGACAGCTAAAGGAAAGTGTGCCTGGCCTGCTCTGCACCTGAGATGAGTGACAGAGGCTTCATCCCAGAGCAGGAAGGCCAGGGATGTCCTCAAAACAAAACAAAACAAAAATGTCTGCTCCAGACCATGACTGCCTCCCTGGCTCCGGGACAGGTTCTAGAAGGGGAGGACTTGCTTGTTGCTTCTGTGAGTCTTTGAGATTCCAGGACAGAGTTCATGTGAATTACAAGTCATTGATCTTTGGGATAAATAAGAAAAGGGGGAACCAGCAGGTGGGAATAAAAAATGTGAGTTGGGGTGGAAATCTGGACTTGAAGGGAGAGAAAGACAGCTAAAGGAAAGTGTGCCTGGCCGGCTCTGCACCTGAGATGAGTGACAGAGGCTTCATCCCAGAGCAGGAAGGCCAGGGATGTCCNCCCGCACCTCGCTCAGCCAGTGACCGGCCGGTCTGTATGTGGGATCCGAACCCTTGGCGGGAGCACCACCACGCTCCCAAGCGGCCACACTGTAGCAGTGCGCCACCGGGCCGGCCCTAGTTCCCCCTTCTGAAGTGTACACTTCAGTGGTTTTTAGTATATTGACAAAGTCCAGCATCAATCACTACTATCTAATTCCGGAATATTCAGATCACGCCCAAAGAAACCCTGCCCCCATTAGCAGTCACTCTCCATCCCCGCCACCCCACCCCGCCCCACCTCCAATCCCTGAAAATCACTAATCTACTTTCTGTTTCTATGAATTTGTTGATTCTGGACATTTCACATAAATAGAATTACACAGTATGTGTCTTTTGTGTCTGGCTCTTTCACCTAGCATAATGTTTTCAAATGCCAGCCTTCTGTGTTGCACCATGTATCAGTACTCCATTTCTTTTTATTGCCAAATAATATCCCATTATATGGATATATCAATTCATCAGTTGATGGACATTTAAATTGTTTCCATTTTTTGCTATTACAAATAGTGCTCCTATGAACATTCATGTGAAGATTTTTGTGGACATATGTTTTCAGTTCTCTTGGGTATATACTTAGGAGCGGAATTGCTGGGCCATATGGTCACTCCATGTTTAGCTTTTTGAGGAACTGCCAAACCATTTTTCAAAGCTGCTGCATCATTTTGCATTCCCACCAGCAATGCACACAGTCCTGATTTCTTCATATCCTTGCCAGCACTTGTTATTGTCTGTCTTTTTCATTATAACCATCCAAATGATCGTGAAGTGGTATCTCATTGTGGTTTTGATTTGCATTTCTCTCGTGATGAGTGATGTTGAGCATCTTTCATGTGCCTGTTGGCCGTTTGTACAGCCAATATAAATCTTCATTGGAGAAATGCCTATTCAAATCGTTTGCCCATTTTTTTAATTGGGTGATTCAGGTCTGGTTTAAAGCAACATTCATGAAGACCCAAGTGCAGAAGACTTATGCCTGCTTCCACACCAGCCAGCACACTTTGGGGTGGGCAGACTCACCTCTTAAGTCTCTACAAAGGCAGTTGTTGCCAACTCAAATGTCATCTCTCCTCACCTCTTCCTTAAGGGCTTTGTAATTCTTCTCTGATCACCGAGTGACACTTGCCGTTTTGCAGTGGACCAGAGTCAGCTGCAGCTGTGGCTAAAAGCATGGTCCCTGCCTTGTTCCTGCCCTGGGTCCCCCAAGCCTTAGCTGTGCAAACCTGGGCTGCTAACTTCAGTTTCCTCCTCTGTAAGCTGGGACTGATAACGCCCTTGGTTACAGAGTTGTTGGAAGGACTTGCTGAGAACATACATATAAATCCTGTACATCTTGCGCATCATCAATACTTGGTGGATTCCCCCTAAGCAGAACACTGCCGATGACAGGGGTCACAACTTTCAGGGCAAAACTCTCCATTTATGGGTGGGGTTCGTTGGAGGAAGCCCTTGGGGTGTTTGGCTGAGAATTGCCTCCCTGTGATCCCCACCTTCAAGGACCCAGGGCAAGAGGGGCAGTCTCCAGCCATAGCAGCCCCTGCTCCTGGGAACCTGGGCCTGGGGGGAGGCTGTGGGTTCCCCCATCTCTGGCTCCAGCTGTCCATCCACTCCTCCCCTCCTCTACCCTCTGTGTCACCCACGCCTCCTCCTTCCTACCCAAGTGGCATGTGACCATTCAGGGGATGTGAGAGGCAGCTGGAAAGTGACACAACACTCCTTAATTACCTCGATCCTTCTGCATCTCAGTGCCTAAATTTAGCCAGCAGAGCCTGGACACTGGGGACCCAACTCGTCCTTCTCCAAGACCCCTGCCCTCGGTGGAGGCAGGAAAAGAGCCCCAGGGCAGGGCTTCTCCCCACCCTGGGGGTGGGTCAGGGACCTTGCTCTGAGAGACCAGGTGGGAGCACTAGGGAAGGGACCCTTCCTGCTGTAGCTGGCAGCTGGGCTGTGAGTTACGATGGAACAGAATGCCACTTGCCTGCTCCCCCCCCCTCTTTTTAATGATGGGAAAGCCTGAGAGGGAGGGTCGGGGAAAGTGTCCAGAGTGTTAGGGGCACAGGCTTGGGAATCAGACAGCCCCAGGATCTCAGCCTCTGCTCCTCCACCTGCCAACTGTGTGACCTTGAGCAAGTCACCAAACTTCTCTGGATGTGTTTTCTCATCTGAAAAATGGGGACCTACCAAATGAGGTGGCCATGAGGTTAAAATGAGATGATACATGAAAAGCATGGAGCACTAAGCAAGCACCAAACAGACTCGGCCATGGTTATTGCCAAAGTTGCTTGGCATGTCAGCAGCGCAACGGGGACCTAGGCCGCTAGACTCCTACTCTAGTGCTCTTTCCGTTAACTCACACTCCTTCATCAGTGACTCCTGATGCCTCTGTTTCAGATGGGGACACTGAGGTAAGAGAGGCTAATTACCAGGCCCAAGGTCACCCCATTGTTGGCAGCAAGGCTGGGATTTGAACCCAGGTCTGCAGGCATCCAAGCCCTTAGCAGCTATACCTTTCCCAGCATCATTTTGGCCAAGGAGCCACATCTCTTCCAAGCCTGTCTCAAGTCCTGCCACCTCTGGAAAGCCTACCTGGCTGACTCCAGTGCAGGTCCCAACATGTTTTCCAGCAGCAAAATGGCTGCTCCAGGGCCGGCCTGGTGGCGCACTGCTACAGTGCGCCGCTTGGGAAGCGCGGCGGCGCTCCCGCCGAGGGTTCAGATCCCACATACAGACCGGTTCCCGCTCACTGGCTGAGCGAGGTGCAGGGAGCAACACGGAGGGTTGTGATCCTATTGCCGGTCCCGGGCCGGTACGGGTGCGACACTGAGGGTTGCGATCCATTACCGGTCATGAAAAAAAAAAAGACAAAAAGGAAAAAACAAAACAAAACAAAAAAAAAATGTCTGCTCCAGACCATGACTGCCTCCCTGGCTCCGGGACAGGTTCTAGAAGGGGAGGACTTGCTTGTTGCTTCTGTGAGTCTTTGAGATTCCAGGACAGAGTTCATGTGAATTACAAGTCATTGATCTTTGGGATAAATAAGAAAAGGGGGAACCAGCAGGTGGGAATAAAAAATGTGAGTTGGGGTGGAAATCTGGACTTGAAGGGAGAGAAAGACAGCTAAAGGAAAGTGTGCCTGGCCGGCTCTGCACCTGAGATGAGTGACAGAGGCTTCATCCCAGAGCAGGAAGGCCAGGGATGTCCTGGTCAGGAATGGGGGCGCTTCAGGGTCAGTCAGGCCTGGGATCAATTCCTCCACTTCTGGGTCTCTGGACCTCAGGTCCTCATCTGCAGAATGGGGCAGTAAATGCCAGCCTTCTAGGGGTGGAGGGAGGATTGAGTGAGACAATTGAGTGGGCACCAGCATGCCCCACCCTGTGCCCCTCATGGTCAGCAGCCTCCAGCTCAGTGGGAGCTTAACGGAGCCTGAGCCTCTCCAGTCACCTGAGGCAGCCACTCAGGCATGGCCCCTCTGTGGAGGGCATTTCCAGAGGCCCCTGGAGGGAGCAGGGGTGCGGCTTTGCCACATACCCCAATCCCAACCCCCACTCCCACTTCTTGGTCACACTGGAGCTCTTGGGCACAATCCCTCGTGGCACCAGTAAGGGGTGGTGGGAGGCAGCACCTGTCCCTCTACTGCCTGGCCCCTGCTGTCCCCATGCCACCACCTCCAGGTTGTCATCAGGGCTCAGCAGGACACAGAGGAGTTAGGGAATCTTCCAGAAGGTCAGAGCTTGGATTCAGACCCAGGCAGTCTGGTCCCAGAGTTTGTCCTTGAAACCACTATATTCTTCTGCCTCCCTGAACAGGATGAGACCTTTTCCCCGATGGGCTGGAGCAATCAGACAACTTTCCAGTGTGGGAGGTGACACTTCAGGCTGTGTGCTGGGGAGAGCATTTCTGGGGTGGCATTTCAGAAGTTAAATTCAGTTTGACCTTCTCTCTTGAAATGTTATAATAATAATAATAATAATAATAATAATAATAATAATAATAATAATGCTGATACACCCCAGCTGATATTCTCTGAGCAGGTTTTATGAGCCATGCACCCCCCTAAAACCTGACATGTGTTGATTCATTTAATACTCACAGCAACCCCGGGAGGAAGGTACTGTGAGTTTCCTTGTCCAGATGAAGAAACTGAGGCTCAGAGAGATCAAATCACCGGGCAGATCCCTGAGCTGGTGGTGGAGTCGGGATCAGGCCCAGGTAATCTGGCTTCAATCCCTCATCCATCCACCTCACTGCCTCCTTCTGCCTCCTCCAGCGTGAATCCCCCCTGCCCCCAGGATGCTGGGAAGTGCGTCCCCCAGCACCAGGAGGGACCTCGCCACCAGCAGTCAGGATAAGGAGGACACCCGTCCTGATCCGGCCCTGCCCTGCCTCCACAGGCGTGGCCCGAGTGCCCTAGGAGCACCAGGAGCCACTCCTGAAGGCAAACATGAGATGCGGAGACAGACTGAGCTGCAAGGGGGAGGCGATGTTTTCCCAGCCGCCTCCTGTTCTCACTTGCACACACGGCTCCTGCGCTGGATCCAGGCAGCGGCGTGACCTTGCAGAGTGGCACCCAGGCCTTTAAAGCCCACTCTCTCCACTACACCGGGAGAAGGCTGTTCCCGTAAAGGGCTCCATGAAATCCTTAGCTGAGGATTGCATCTCTCTCGTCTCCACCTCAGCAGAGGCCTTGAGTCACAGAGTCCAGAGACCAGGCCTGTCTGGATGGGGGGCCTGGCACAGGAACCCAGCTCTTCAGAATGTTGCAGATCATCTGCACCAAAGATGGAGCATTTGCAAGCAGGTGCCTACTGACACTTTCTTCCCTGGAAGGAAGACTCTGGAAAGGGTCCGTGAGGGATGATACCTGGATTATAATCATAGTATGCCTGCTAAGAGGTGTAAAATGCCACTGGAGGTTTTCTTTTCCTTTCTTCTTCTTTTTTTTTTGGCAGCTAGCTAGTACGGGGATCTGAATCCTTGACTTTGGTGTTATAACACTACGCTCTAACCAACTGAGCTAACTGGACAACCATGGTTTTTCTTATTTAATCTAGTTTATGGATTTATTTCAGTGGCAGAACAATTGTGTATAAGGGCTCTTGAGGTTCTTTTCTAACCTGTGTGTGTTTAGGATACGTTCATCTGAAGGAGATAGAAAAACCCAAAGAAACCATGTGGCAAACAATATAGAAGTTTATTTTTCTAACAAGTAGACAACATTTGGAGGTATGTGTTCCAGGACTGGTGTGGTAGCTCTCCAACTACTGGGAACTCAGACCACTTCCTTCTTGTTGCTTGGTCTCCTTAACAGGTGCCTTCTACCTCATGGTCCAAAATAGCTGCTCCAGCTCCAGAGATCACATACATATTCCAGCCAGCAGAAAAGAAGAGGCAAAAAGAGTGCAATCCCTTGTTCTTGAACAACACTTCTTCTTACACTCCATGGGATAATTTATTCACTTGGCCATACCTGGCTGTAAGGGAGGCTGAGAAATACATAGTCTTTATTTTGGGTGGTTTTATGTCCAGCTAAAAAGCAGGGGTTCTGTGGTAAAGACGGGGAGAATAGATGTTGAGGAATAGTTAGCAGTCCCTGGCACTCCATAATATTCCTTTATTCCACTGGGGAAAGTCAGCCATGTACTTTCTGGCACCATGCCCCAGGCAGGCTTGGATTGCTTGTTCTTGTATGTTACTCTTAATTCCCAACCACAAAAATAGAACTGCCCTAAGAGCAAGACTCGGACCCCCAGAACAAGCCCTCACCCAGGCATTCAGGGTCCCTGGCCACTGGATCTCATCACCTGCTACAACCCCACATGGCCTTTACCCAGCCTCTCCATCACCTCCTGTTCCATGTGTTGCTTCCACAGACTGTTCCCTCTGCCTGAATGCGCCTCCTTGACCTCCCCTGCCAGGGAACTCGTGTCTAATCTTGAAAACCCTCCACGGGGGGTCTTGTCGCCTTGTCAGTGCTGCCTCACTGGGCCCCTCTGGGGGAGAATCAGAATCCCTTTCTCCTGCCCTCCCTCGGGCTTCCGGAGCCTTCCGTCATCCCTCTATTTATAGTTCAAGTCAGGTGCCCCTGGACACGTTGCCAGGAGGGAAGGGCCCCGGCTGGGAGAGCAGGTTCTGTGTCCCGCCTGGGGAAGGGCTGGGATTTTCCAGGACACCTCCTCTGCCCAATGTCCCCCTCACAACATCTGTCTACTGGGGACCCAGAGCCCCCGCACCTGGCCAGCCCTCACCACATGCATCCAGGCGGTTGCTGGTCCCCCCAGCCCTGGGCTTGACCCTACCTCCATTACTGTGCTGACCTAAGTAACTGGGATGGGTCACAGGGTACCTGCATTGGGGAGGGGACTGAGCAGGGCCAGGCCTACTCTGGGGGTCCCAGCTGGAAGAGCTATCACTTTGGGGGGCTCTCTCTTCTGACACTCAGCTACCCTCCCACTACTCTGGCAGGTCCAGACCTCTCACCATGGGTGGTGCAGATGCAGACACCCTCCAGAAAGCCAGGTGGGGAGAGAAGGGCCCTGTGTCCCCATACTCAATGTCACTGTCACCTCCCCTCACCCAGCCCAGCCCCTCCCAGTCAGCTCCATACTCATGCTGATCCTTCAGCATCCCCAAGCCATTGCTCAACTCACATCAGAGCCTCCCCAATGCCCATCCCAATAGGCCTCCCTCCACCCCAGTCCCCCAGTTGTCACCAACCCCATTCTCCCAACAGGCTGACAAATTTGAATTCTGAGCCAGCATGACCTGGGGTCTTGAGCCCAACCCACACCCCTCTGACCCTACCCCTCACTTACATGCCCACTTTCAGACAAAGATACCAACACTGACACAAAGGACGTCCACCAGCTGTCTGCAGAGTGCCTCCCCCTGCCCTTTTTCAAGCTCCCATGCCAGGCCCTGACTACCTGGACCCAGCCCTTGACACTTGAGCCTTCCACAGGGTGGAAGCACCTTTGTCACCACCAGGGCTTGCAGGCCCAGCTTACCAGCACCTTCCTGACTTCTATGGGCCACATGATAGGCTGAGTCCCTGCATCTGCCCTGAGTCTCGCCTGAACTACGACAGAGTTTTGTAGTTTAGAATCAGATGGACCTAGCTGTTGACCTTGGGCAAGTTACTAACCCTCTCTAAGCCTCTGATATTTGTAGCTGACTCCAATCTGACACATGGGACTTCCAAGGGACCTGAGGAGGGGACCAAAGGGCCACCACGTCCTGTGGGTTTGACACTCCATTCTTCCCTCCCTTAATCTTGGAAAGTGAAGGAAGGGGCTCCTCCACAGGTGTGGATTAGGAGGTGGAGGGATGACTGGTGTGCCTCCTAACCTTGCCCCAAGAGCTGGCAGCCCCCAACCCCACCTAGCTCAGAGACCACCCAGGGGAGACTGCTCTGGCTAAGGGATGAAGATGCTGGTACCAACCAGGAGATACAGTCTAGGGCGCCTCCTAGTGGACACCAAGGGAATGTCCCCCCTGGCTGACCTGTAATTTATGACTCTCAGCCTGAAGTCAGGGTCCTCTACCTACCATATCAGTGCCAGCTGTGGCAAAAGTCACCTCCTTCAGCGAATCTCAGTTTCATCATTCACAAAACAGAGATAATGACAACACCACCCCTTTACAGGACCATAGCCAGGCCTCAGTCGGGTGATCTAGGCAGCCTGCCTTACACCCGGTAATGTTTTCCAGGTCCAGAGAGGCAGGGCTTGCCTGAGGACCGCAGTGAGCTGGTGGCTGAGCTGGGAGGAGGAGCTGGGGGTTCAGACTCCTGGTCTAGCGCTCTTTCCACTCCTGGGTGCTGTCTCCATGGGACTCTCCAGGACTCTTGGACTCTCCAGGTCTATTATTCCTCCATGTGGCTCTGGGCATTTTTAGATGTTTTAGCACTATTAACATGCCCGTCCTGGGAACAAGCTTATGAGCACATCCAATTAACCTTCCTGCCAACAATTATGGGATGTAATTTCTTTTCCAGCGTTTGCAGGGATATCTCTATTCCCATCTTCCTGAAAACAGAAGCCTTGCCTGAGCCCTGCAGTGGCTGTGATGTCCCCCCAGCTGGGGCCACACGACGCTGGCCTTGAGCGTGGAGACTTTGGGTCCTTCGCCAGGAACCAAGGCTGACCTGCTTGGCCAGGGCCTCATGGGCTGGGTGGAAACATGCTTCTGCTCCAGGTGAGGATTGCATGGGAGGAAGGGGAGCAGAGGAAAGAGGCCTCCCCAGTGGGGAAGGGGGATGCATGAGGGGACTCCCAGCCCCAGCGCACCCTTATTTGAAGGGACTCTTTCTGAAATGCATGCTGGGTAACAGCAGCAGTTCCAAATTCCTCTCTGATGGTGGTGGGGCTGGTACTGGGACTGAGGGGGAACCCAACCTGGCCCAATGCTGTGGTTTCACGGTGGCTCCCTCTTTTTACTTAGGCTGGCAATGGGGCTGGTGGAATAATGGGGCTGGAGCCCTCCCAGCTCACCCTTGCTGGATCCCTATTGCTGCAGATCCTAGAATCACCTTCTACATCCTAGAAAGGCCCAGGCGTCTCAACCGTGGGGCTAAGAATAGGAAGGGGGTGCCCTGTGGCTTATCAGCCTTCAAGAAACATTCACAAATTACCAGACACACAGAGTCTACGGACGGCTCCAGGAGGCGATGGTTGAACCAGCCCTGAAGGTGTGCAGCCCCAACTCCCATCTCCACCCACCCCAGCTGAACAGGGCTTTCCCCTTCTCCCTGATCTCCCGTCACCCACCTCTTCCCACCCCCACCTGTGCTCCCAGCTCACCCATCCTCTCTCCACTGGGTGGCCATAGCCTCTCACGCCTCCTAGCCTTTGCAGATGTCATCCCTGGTCCTGGAAACCCCTCCCCCTTGCAACTCCCCACGTTTTGCCTTTACCCTGGTCTCCTGACAAAAACCAGCTCATCCTCCAAGGCCCAGTGCAATGCTCCTTTCTCTGGGAAGCTTTCCTACCACCTCTCCTCCCCTCAGCAGAATTAATCTCTGCCTCCTGGGGCCCTCGCACGGACCTCTGCCACAGCTCCAAAGGCGTCCTGCGTAATGCTCTGTGCATGCAGCTGAATTTCTGACTTGACTCTGCTGAGAAGGTTGAGCTTTTTTCTATTTTGCACTGAGGGCAACAGGAGGCCATGGAACAGTTTTAACAGAGCTGTGCGACAAGATCGGATTTGTGCTTTAAAAGATCGCTGGGGCAGCTGCATGGCTGATGGAGGCAGGAGAGGGGGCACGAGCCTTTTGTAATTGTCCAGAACAGAGGGCTAGGGCCAGGCTGGGACTCAGCAGGTGGAGGTGGAGGTGGAAGCAGAGGCGGGAGAGGTGGGAAGACTTGAGAGATATTCAGGGTATAGCCTCCTTCAACCAGTGGTCCCCAAATCTGGCCGTGCATCAGAATCCCCCAAAGAGATTTTAAAAAATAGATTCCTGCCTCTACCCCAGATGCAGTTAAGTAGGATCTCAGGGGTCAAGGCCAGAATCTGTTTTTGTATGTGCGTGTGATAAAAAAAAAAGCCACATAACATAAAATGTACCGCCTTAACCACTTTTAAGTATACAGTTCAGTAGTGTTAAGTACACTCACATTGTTGTGAAACAGATCTCCAGAATGTTTTCATCTTGCAAAATCTGAAACTCTGTACCTATTAAACAATTTCCCATCCTCCCTCCCTCTAGTCCCTGGCAACTACCATTCTACTTCTGTTTCTGTGAATTTCACTGCTTTAGAGACCTCTCATAAGGGAATCATACACTATTTATCTTTTTGTGACTCAGAAATGTGTATTTTTAAAAAATCCCAAGTAGTTCTGATGCAGCTGTTATGTGACCTGGAGTTGGGGGACCACTGTCCATGCCACTCAAGCTGAAAGGTGCTCTCTCCCTGTCTCTTTGCTCTTAGGAACAATATCAGATCCTAGTGACCCCTGAACCTTGAGTGGGAGTCCCCTCTGACCTATGGGGAAAAGTTTCTCCCAGATAGGCCCTTGAAGTCTACTAGAGTCAGACCATGTAATGACTCAACATCCCAAATTATTATTAATTTTCATGGCCTAGGTTTATATAATGTTTTAGATGCTGGATACTCAAAGTGTGGTTCCGCATCCCTGAGAGATGGTTAGAAACATAATTTTAGGCCTCACCCTGGACTATTGAATCAGAACAGCATGTTAACAAGCTCCTCAGGGAATTCCTGTGCACAGTAAAGTTTGGGGGCACAGCCATGGGGTTTACAGAGTGCGATCTGCTGGGGGCTGGGGAAAGGTGACCTGACCCAGAGACCCCCAGGAGGGGTCATCGAGAGGCTGGGCAGTGGCCCAGGCTGAAGTGGGCCTAGTTTTGTCTCTCCCACCCCACTACCACAGTTGCCTTTGAACAAAATTGTCCCCACATACCTGTCAAAGGCCTCCTGGTGACTTAGTCCCTGGCCCTCAGTCACTTGACTCATGATCAGATTCCCAGGGCATCCTGGCTATGGGAAGATGGCCCTGCCCTTGACCTTCTCGTTTGACAGCTTGGCCCTACACAGACCCTTCCAGCAGGGCACCATCTCTTGTGACGTCCCAGCAATCTCACTTGGGCATGCTTGTAACCATGACTTATTGAGCACTTATTAAGTTCCAGGCACTAAGGAAAGGGCTCAGCAGGCACCAGGTCACCAGCTCACTCTGTCCTCACAGAACCCCATGAGGATGCCACAGGGGCTATCCCATTAGGCAGACAAGGAAACCAAGGCTCAGAAAGGTGGAGTGACTGTGCAGGGTCCCCTAACTGATAAATGCTGGATTGGGATTTGAATTCAAGTCAGTCTGTTGGGTCTGAGTTCTTAACTGGGATGCTTCCATTCTTGATGCCTTTTTACAGAGGAGCACACTGACTGAAGTTCAGTTTTGTAACCTGCCCAAGGTCATATGACTGTTAAGTGCTGGACCTGAGATTTGACCTCAGGACTCTGTGCCCCAGACTCTGAATTCTTAACTACTGGGCCTGGTGTCTTCACCCCGTTTTACAGATGTGGGAGCTGAGACACAGACTCTGAGCAAGTCGGGCTGAGTGTGCGAGACTCTCCCAGGGCTGGGCTGTCCACCCCTCTCCCCGCCTGCGGGGCTCACCCCTGGCACCAGCCTCTCTGCCTGGGCTGTCATCTCAGCTGTAGCCAGCATGGATGAACCAGGTCCTGGAGCCACAGCTGCAGCTCAGACACTTGGGGAGCTCAGCACCGTGGGGAGAAATGGAAACCGACACTTCCTGGCCCCCAAGGCTCTGTGCCCAAGCGGGGAGCAGATTGCACACCTGGGCACAGGAGATGGTGGACCGCAGCAGCTGTCGGCGGATCATGAGGTGGCAGGAACAGAAACTGACAGTGTGGATGGAACTGTTCACCCACCCAGGCACTGCTTGCTGGAGCCACCACAGCTGGGGTGGGGGATGAGGGATGGGGGGCTGTAGAGCTCGCGGGAGAGGCCCTGGCCAGCCGGTCAGGGAGGGCAGGGTCTCTGAGCTGCTTCCCACAACAAGGGCAGATATTGGGGCGACAAGTGTGGACTTAAATAGCAGCCCGACTCTTCACTAGCTCTGCCATTGCGGGTGGGCTGCTTAACCTCCCCGGGCTTCAGTTCCTCATCTGTAATGTGGATGGTAACAGAACCTTCTTGCACTGTCTGAGGAGTGTTAGCATATATGAAGAGCCTAGCCCCCAGCATGCATCATCGTATGGGTTGGCTGAATCTAAGGGAGGCAATTTACACCTGGCTGCTGTGAGGGACAGATGAATTCTACTATGTATGGGAAAAATATGCACTGCTGGTGTACAGCAAGCTCTATGTCAGTAACAGGTATTATCATTATTAGGAGCAGGGACAGCTACATAATTTGCAGAGGCCGATGCAAAATGAAAGTGTGGGGCCCTTGCTCAAGATTATTAAGAATTTCAAGATGGGTGACAGCAGAGCATTACATCAGGCACGGGGCCTTCTGAGTGTGGGCACCAGGCGACTGCAGAGGTCACACGCCGGTGATGCTGGCCCCGATGAGGAGACAGGACACTGGAGTCTTTATACCGGGCTCAGCTGTCTGTCCTTAGGAGGGCTGTCTGTTTGCTTGACACTGCCACTGCATGGAGGCTTCCCCATCCCTTCCTCCCCTGGTCTCCAGATGGTTCCAGGTGAACCCCTTATTTCCTATGAACTCCTCATGGCTCCCTCTCATCAGCCCAGCCCCAGATTCCTTTGTCCAACATAAGAGAACAGAATCCTTGAGTGTTAGGGCAAATGGCCCTTTAAGATCATCCCAGTGCTCACCCCAACAGGGGAAGGCCCTGCCCAAGGACACACAGGACCCAGCGGCAGGAGGATGAAGACCTCACCTCTGCCTCCCAGCCTGGGAGTCCCATCTGGAGGATCCAGCTCAGACACCAAGGGGATTCCAGGGCTCTGTGGTGGGAGAAGGGTGTGCTGAGGAGGAAAAGGTGTGGGAAGGACA
Source organism: Galeopterus variegatus (assembly GCF_000696425.1). Classification (NCBI taxonomy): domain Eukaryota; kingdom Metazoa; phylum Chordata; class Mammalia; order Dermoptera; family Cynocephalidae; genus Galeopterus; species Galeopterus variegatus. Next base: position 309,947 of record NW_007727350.1, read on the forward strand.
TTCACGCACATGTCAGCTCGGCTGTCCCTGGAGGCGGGCATGGGGGAGTTTCTGTTCTCTTGGCTTCTTTGTGTTTTCTGCAATGGCACAAATTGCTTTTGTAATAACAGGAAAAAACTAGAAATGAAACTCCTTTTAAGAAAAAGCACAGTGTTCTCATAGGAACCAAGCAGACAAGGCTTTAATGCAAAGCATATTCAGAGAGAAGATGAAAAATACAGAGATGGTTAGATTAGAGCAATTGATCTTGTTGTAATAACTCCCCACCACACACCCTCAATGAGATGCCTGGTTTGATGGACTAAGAAAATCAAATCCCGGCTGGATTCTGAGATTCCAAGTGGAGGCGGGGTGGGGGCCCATGTGTCTGTGCGTATGTGTGCATGCACGTGTGTGTGCACGTGTCAGTGTGAGTATGTCACTGTGATAGTGGATGTGAGTGACCCAGTGTGTGAAGTGGGGGTGGTTGGTCCCTCTGGAAGCCAGGCCCGACGTGTCCCAGGAGTACTGAGAGAAGCAGAGCCACCCAGAAAGAACACAGGCTTTG
>NW_007727350.1:310841-317650 GCF_000696425.1 Galeopterus variegatus
GTGCACGTGTCAGTGTGAGTATGTCACTGTGATAGTGGATGTGAGTGACCCAGTGTGTGAAGGGGGGGTGGTTGGTCCCTCTGGAAGCCAGGCCCGACGTGTCCCAGGAGTACTGAGAGAAGCAGAGCCACCCAGAAAGAACACAGGCTTTTGAACCAGGCAGAATCTGGTTGAAATCCCAGCCCCACCAAACCACCTGTCACTTCATCTCTCTGAGCGGCTGTTTCCTCATTTATAAAACAGAGAAAACATCTACTTCACAGGGTAGTGGCTGTGGGGATTAAAGAAAAGGATCTGGCACAGAGTTAGCACATAGTAGGTGTTCAGCCACTGTAAAAACACACCTGTCCTCCCCCATATTCACCATAGGTTGACAGCTTCAGAGGCTGGTCCTTACCTTGATCTGTGACGTGACCCTAGGGGACTACATGGAGGACCAATGGCATCCAGGGGGCCAGGGCCTGGCATCCCACCCGGTCACCATCTAGCCGGGTGCTCAGGGGCTCCAAGGGAGCCATTGCCTGGACCGCAGCCTTTCGGGGCAAACCTGGAGGAGCCATTCGGTGGAGCGTGGGGACCCCTAGTGACCATACAGAGGGCTGCACCTCTCTGCGTGGAACCTCCCACCCGGAAGGGGGCTGCTCTCCAGCTCTGGGCTTTCCCTCCCAGGCTCAGCAGATGCTTCTTGGGCTTCTTTTAAAGTGCCAGGGCTTAGGCTTGGTGCTGTGGATGTAGAGAGGAGGTGATTCCCACCCCAGAGAAGCCACCACCAGAAGACCTGAAGAGCCACCTTGTTCCTACGCCCAACCCTACAACATCTATACAGAAGGGAACTCAGGGTTGAAATGTTACAGGAACAGAGGCGGACAGACTGCCAAGAAACCAAGCGTCACTCAGAGGGTTGGAGAACTCAAAGATTTATTACACAGGCGGCCCAGAGAAGTTCACACTCCAAAATCTGAGCCCCCACTCCAGGCTTGCAAAGGGTTATATAGGTTACGTTCTTCCTGGGTTGTAGGTTTCGAATCCATGCAGAGGGGGCAAAGCTGATACAAAAGGCGGTCAGTGTTACAAAAGCAAAACAAAAAGCAGAAGTACGGGTGCAGGTTTAAGTTTTTCTGGGCTTGTCCATATCACGAGAGGACCTCGGGCAAGACACCCCATCTCCTGTGCCTCGGTTCTCCGTATTGACCTTGTGGGAGAGGTGCACTGTAGAGTACCTGGTATGATCAAGAGTTCAAAATTTCTTATAATTATTAAAGGCATAAAAGGGCAGATAAGTTGGGGGAGGAGTCATACCCCTCACTCCTCTCCAAGCATGTTGGAAACTACTAGAAACACACTTAAAACGAGTGCTTGCGATGGGCCAGACAGGGGGAGAAGCCCCCTTGCATACAGCATCTCATGAGATCTATGTGGAACAGATAGCATTAGCCTGAACAAGGAAGCTGTTGCTAGAGGAGGTTTAAGTGATCAGGCTGAAGTGGTAGAGTTGGGATTTGAACCCAGGTTGATCTAGCTCCAGAGCTCAAGCTCTTCTGCACGAGGTAATATGACTGCCTAGTGGGGCAGCCCATGACTTGCCGAGCAAATTTACTCTCCTCTCCGAGCCTCAGAATCCTCCTCTGTCAGTACAGTTGTTTTGTTTTATTGTTGTTGTTTTAAGACCATGTGGGCACTGGTTCCCAGCCCTGGCTTCACATTGGATTCACTGGATTTACTTGTTCTGGGTACATCCTGGGCACTGGGATTTTTAAAGCTTCCCAGGTGATTCTAATGAGCAGCAAGGGTTGAGAAGAGCCTTCCAGGCCATGGTGCAGAGATTAAACATTATTCTGCTAGGTATTAAGCCTGTGGAGGCTGCGCATGCTCCCCTACACTACCATCCCTTCCCAGTCTACTCAATTACCTTGTATTGTTTGTATATTAAACAAAATTCACCCCTTTAAAGGGTACAAGTTTGTGCAACCATCATGATCAGATTGCAAAACATTTTTGTGGCATAATCCTGCTGACGACACCAATTGTAGAGCTAGGGTTAGGGTCTGAAGCTCACAGACCCCTTGAGCCTGTTCACAAACCCTTCACATGCAGGTCTATGAGCTAGGTAATGAGACAAAATAGTCCTTGGAGCCTTGGCTGAAGTAGGAATAGTCTTTATTCAGCACACACACATTTAAGAGCTAAGCAGTCCACACAGAGAAACTCAGAAACTCAACTGCTACCAGCAAAGTCCAAAGAAAAACTCAAACCAAGCAGCTGCCAGCACAGTAAACATGCTCTATTGTCAGACAGGAGCTCTGCCGCCAGCCTGCTTCCCAAGTTGCAGAACACACAATAGCTACGAAACTAAAAAGATACATTGGCACACATGTGCACCCACTCCGCTCACACACAACTTGTTTACCAGAAATGTGCTGCTGGACCCCCCAGCCAGACCTGAGCCAAGTAGGGGATCAGAGACCCAGTGCTAGCTCAACAATTGGCGTTGTTGGCAGGATTACGCTACATAACCTAAATGTCCAAAACTAAGACATTTACTCAATAAACTATGGCATGTCCATTTGAGGGAATACCATGCAGTCAAAAATGATGCAGGATCAGTTAACTTTTATTGTGCTTAATGTGCCAAGCCCTGTTTGTACATTTCACTCACTCAACCCTCACAATAGCCCTATAGATAGGTGCTTTTATGATCCCCATTAAACAAAGAGGAGACAGAAGCAGAGGACAGTTAAGTAACTTGCCCAACATTATGCAGATAGAAAATGGTAGAGCTGAGATTTGAACCAGGTCCACTTGCTTAATATCTCTGCTCCACCTCCTCTCTGAGGGTAGAAAAAAATATTTACTGACATGAGAAACTGTTCACAAAATATTGGTTGAGTGAATAAATCAGGTTATGGAACAGTATGCAGAGTATGAATCAAGACTTGAAGGAACGGTGCCAGATTGTGAATAGAGATCTCTGCACATTCAGATTATGAGTAATTTTTACTTTCTGCTTTGTTGATTGTGTTTTCCCAACATTCTACAAGGAGTATGTTTTTGTTTTCAAGAAGAAAAGTATTTTGTTTGGTTCACTTAAAAAAAGAAACAACTTTCATACTTTGCTGGTGGGGATTCAACATGGTATACCCCCCATGCAGGGCAATTTTGTGATATTTATTAAAGTTGCACATGCACTTGTCCTTTGACTCAGCAATCCTGAGTCTACATGTCATTCCCATAGGTAGGGCTGTGCATGGATGATGTGCAAGGTTATTCACTGCAGTGTTGCTTATAATAGCAAAAGATTGGTAACAACATAAGCATGCATTTTACAAGGGTCTTGTTAAATAAACTGTGGAGGGAATACTATACAGCTGTTAAAAAAAAAAGAACAAGGAAACTTCTATACTGATAAAGAAAGAGCACTGGGGTAGTTTTAATGACAAAGGCCAGATACAGAATGGTATGTTTAGTTACTTCCATGTAAGAAAGAAGGAGGTGTCTTAATCAGCTCAGGATGCGCCATTGACTGGGTGGTTTATAAACAACAGAGATTTATGTCTCACGGTTCTGGAGGCTGGAAGTCTGAGAGCAGGTGCCAGCATGGTCAGGCTCTGGTGAGGACTCTCTTCCGGGTTGCAGACTGCCATCTTCTTGTTGTATCCTCACATGGTGGAAAAAGGATGGGAGAGCTCTCTGGGGTCCCTTTGATAAGGGCACTGATCCCATTCATGAGGGCTTCACCCTTGGGACTTAATCCTCTTCCAAAGCCTCCACCTCCCAATATCATCACTTTGAGGGTTAGGAGTTCAATATATGAATTTTGGAGGGACACAAACATCCAGCCCATTGCAGTAGGGGAGAAAATGTGTCTGTTTGCACTTTATCACAGAGATGCTGGAAGGCAGGGTGAAAATCAAAGTATTTAACAACCAGAACAGACAGACTACAGGGGCCTAACTCAGCACGGTGAAGGGATATCCAAGGGATGAATGAAGGAGTCACCTGTAGAGACGGGAAAACAGGGCAAATGGGACAGGGGTGGGAATAAGACTTTGCAGTCCCTACCTTTTTATTATGTGTTGATGTTTGAACCATGAGACTGTATTCCTGGTCCAAAAATAACCATTATTTTTAAGAATAGCACACACGAAAGAGCGGCTTCCAATCCCCGGTTCCCCCATCGCAGAGGCATGAAGTCTTGGAAGAGGAAGGGGACGGCTGGATTGTGGTGACTCCGGGTGTTCTGGCCACACCTTGAGGTTGCACCCGTCAATCAGTCTGTCTGTGTGTCTGGTGGTTCGACTCATGCATGAAGCCTTGTACCTTCTCTAGGGGCAGTGACTGCCATTATACTTTCCCAGGTATGTAGAAGACTACATAGGTAAGGGACAGGGGGGCTCCTCCCCTCCTCACACCTCAAGCTTTCTGTCAGGGGCAAAGACCCTGGGGTTTTCCCAGCTTCCTTGGCTTGGCACAGTGCCTGCACACATGGTAGGCATTTGTGTTTGTCTAATTAATTGTTTCCCCGCCTCCCTGGTTATTTCACCCTTTGGGTGGTAAGCCTCTTACCCGCACAAATCTGCCCCGGTAGCTTAGGCCTTGGAGTTGCTGGTACGAGGGGCCATGTCACCCTAATCAGATAATCAGATTACTCCCTTCCTTCGCATCTGGCAGAGATCAATGTGTTAAGCAAGGGGAAATGAAAGCATAAAGCATCCATTGCATTGGGCAGATATTTAGCAAGTACCTGCTGTGTACAGGCCACAAGCCTGGGTTCTGTGATGCAACGGGCTCTCAGACTTCTTTGCTAGGGTAGCCCATTCTCTGTGCACCCCCTCTGTGGGGGTGACTGGTCATAGCTAATATTTATGGAGCACTAACTCATGTAGGGTGCTGAGCCAAGCACTCCAACCGCAATGTCTCACTTACTCTTCACAACAGCCCTGTACAGGGAGGGCTTCATTACTAGATGTATGCAGGTGCAAGCAACACAAATGAGACTCAAAGTGCCTTAAGCAAATGGAGATGTTATCGGCTCACACATCTGAAGGTTGGTAGGTTTCAGGGATGGTAAGATCAAGGCTCTGGCAGTTTCTCTGCCTTTCTCTGTATCTTGTTTGTTTTCATGCTGGCTTCCCTCACGGCTGCAGGATGACCACCAGTAACAGCCAGGGCAGAAATCTTCCTTATCCCTGTCCAGAAGAGAGACTGGGCTTGCTTTCAAGATTCGTTTCCAAAAGCCTCTCTAGTAAGCCTCATTTCACATCTCATTAGCCCAAATTGGCTTAGACCTGCCCATCCCATAATCCAATAGTTTTCAACCATGACTACACATTAGAATCACACAGGGAGTTTTTAAAAAAAAATACCTATGCCTGGGCACCACCCCAGTCCTACTAAATCAGAAACTTTGTGGATTAAGCCCAGGCATCATCATTTTTAAAAAGTTTCCCAGGTGTTTCTAACGCACAGTGAGGGCCTCAGGGGTAGACTTTGAGAATTACCTCCAAAGGAGGTTGTCTGCCTAGTTACAGGGAGCCTGGCCCAGCTAAACAAAGATGACCATCAGGAAACTTCACACCTGTAGCCCATTGCCAGACCTCAGTGCCCAGAATGTACAGCAATTAATAATTTTAATAAATCCTGTAATTTTCTTGTGAATAGCATAATTATATTGCTTGGCAATTTGTGAGTGTGCTAAAAGCATTAATTTATTAAATGTAAACATCTAAAATATGCCACAATTATTATAAGCCATGTTAGCATGCCTTGATTTTTAAATAAGAAGAGCTTCCAAAACTGGAAGGGGCCCAAGACTCTCTTGGCTTCTAGAGATGCTAAAACTGGTGTCTGGCCACAGGCTGGGTCACCCGGCCCTGGACCCTTCCCTTCTGTGGAAGTTTGACTTTCTGACCCCAATTATTCATTGCCCTGTAGTGTCATTATGCATGGCCTCAGGGTGAGTGGGGCATACTCTCTGCTCCTTGACTTTGAGCTTGGTCGTGTGACTTGCTTTGACCAGTGGGCTGTGAGGTGAGCAGAGGCTGAAATGCACTGTCCTGGATGGGCTGGCCTCTTGCATTTCTGCTGTAGCCACTGGAAGAACATGTCCCTGATGACAGCTGCCCCATCAGTCTGCGCCTGTGACGATTAATTTTATGTGTCAACCTGACTGGGCTAAGTGATACCCTGAGAGCTGGTAAAACATTATTTCTGGGTGTGTCTGTGAGGGTGTTTCTGGGAGAGATTAGCATTTGTATCGGTAGACTGAGTAAAGAAAATCACCTTCACCCTTGGGCGTGGGCAGCATCCAATCCGTTAAGGGCCTGAATAAAACAAAAAGGCAGAGGGGAGAGTTCTCTCTTCTTGAGCTGGGACATCCATGTTTTCCTGCCATTGGACATTGGCGTTCCTGGTTCTTGGGTCTTGAGACTCAGACTGAATTACATCACCGGCTTCACTGGTTCTGCAGCTTGCAAATGGCAGATTGTGGAACTACCTAGCCTCCATAGTTACATGAGCCAAGTTCTATAACAAATCCCAATATATATACACACACACATCGTATAGACATATATGCATATATACACATATATCATAGACATATATATGTATATACACAGTCGTCCTATGGTATTTGAGGATGATTGGTTCTAGGACTTCTGGTAGATACCAAAATTTGCAGATGCTCACGTCTCTGATATAAAATGGCATAATATTTGCACATAACCTATGTACATCTCCACATACTTTAAATCATCTCTAGATTACTTATAATACCTAATATGATATAAGTACTGTGTAAATAGTTGTTA
>NW_007727350.1:318281-408541 GCF_000696425.1 Galeopterus variegatus
CGCTCCTAAGCGGCACACTGTAGCAGTGCGCCACCGGGCCGGCCCCATTATTGCAGTGTTGATTGCCTAATACACTTTCTTAAACCGTGCTGTGGACAGACATACCAGCCCTAAGCACTTTTGACCCAGAGGACTTTAGGGGCCTAGCACAATGGCAGAGAGTCGCTGAACAGAGTATTTCTCTTTTGGCATCCAGTGATAGCATCTAGCATTTATGAGGGTTATAGCCAAGCTTTAGTCTAAGCATAGTGATGACAAGCATCAATTTTATTTATTATTTTATTTTATTTTATTTTATTTTGTCAATATACAATGTGGTTGATTATTGTGGCCCGTGACCGAAACCTCCCTCCCGACAAGCATCAATTTTAAAACCCAGCGTCACCACTTACATGCTGTGTAACCTTGAACAGGTCATTTAACTTTTCTGGTCCTCAGGTTCCTCCTCTGTAAAATGAGGATGATAATAATAGCACTTACCCCTGTTGTGCAGATTAAACAAATCTTTGTGTCAAATGTGTAGAGCAGGGCCTGGCACATGGTAAATATTGTATAAGCATGAGCTCCCATTGTTAATTACTCTACGTGCAGTTAATTCTGTCAACAAACCAACCAAAGAATCTTATTGTTTTGTGGATAATAGAACTGAGGTTAAGAGAGGTCAAATGACTTGTCCAAGGTCACACAACATGTGAGTCACTGAGCCAAGGCATGAAAACAATTATGACTCCAGACCATGTTTTATCTCTGTATCCCCCACATTTAGCGGGAGTTTGGTGCACATCAGGCAACGATGAATGTTGAATGAATGAACGAACAGGCACGGCTAGATGGAAAGCAGGCTGGACTGTGACTAGAAGTCTTTCTCCAGTGCTCTCTACTTCACCTGGCTTTTAATTGGGCTGGGGACCGGTTGATGGGTGGGGACTTGCCCTGGTTTGTTGGGGGGTTGGGGCACAATGGAAGCTGCTCTGGGTTGGGATGTAAGGTCAAGTCCTGGCTCTGCCATGTCCAGCTGTGTGTCCCAGGGCCAGTTGCTTTCCACACTCCCTGAGGCTCAGTTTACTCCCATGTTGAAGCAGGATCCTGCAGGATGGAGAGCCAGGGAGCATCGGGGCAGCCAGAACCAGGGCCAACTTCAGAGCCCCACAGCTACCACCCACCCCACCTCCACTCCCACCCCCCATCCTCCACCTCCTACAAAAAGGCTTCTTCCTTCCCCAAAGGAAATCTGAGCCCTGCTGAGCTGGCAGATTCTGGGGTGCAGGCAGCTGTGTCCCCTACCCCCCAGCCCAGAGTGAAGGCCCAGCCCTCTGAAAGGCAAGGACAGGTGCAGGGCCTTCTTGGGGCAGCAGCAGCATGCCCTGGGCTTGACTCACAGGCTCGGCCCAGAGGGCTCAAGGGCCAGCACACCGAGGCCTCTACCAATGGAGGAGGCCAGGCAGAGTCCTGTGGCCTGGCACAGGGGAAAGAGAAAGGATGTCTCAGCTGTGGTCACTTTGCCCCTTGTTGTGTTTCCTTAAAATAGGAATCATAATTCCCATATCTTGGGCCTGGGAGAAGCTCCAAAGGGGGTCCCTGGAGGTTTGAGAAGACCCTCTGTAAACTGCAAGGGCTTGTACTCTAGGAGGCTGCTCTCGGTCATCAGTTCCTATCTCTAAAGCGTAAGGAGTTCAAAGGACCTTTCTGGCTGGGAGGTCCCTCCAACCCAGGCCCATAGGAAATTGGCACCTTAACTCAGCAGCACTTGGGAAGATTATATGGTGCTTCTGGGGTGACATGGCATGAAGTGCCACTGTCACCTGTGATGCCTTCTTGCCCCAAATGCCTAATAACTTGAGTCGGAACAATTTCTGGTTTACTGGAAATACAGCAGACAAATAAATAAGAGAGAAAAACAAGACAAATCCAGGAGGTGGGGCATTTTGCAAAACAACTGGGCCAGGCTTCACGAGTCATTGTCATGAGAAGGGGACTTGCTGGAATAAAAGATACTTAAGGACATCCAACCAGAGGCTTTGCAGGGTTCTGGACTACACCCTAGTTTTCAGGAATCAGTATAAGGGACTTTTTGGTGGACAACAAGAAAATCTGAATATGGACTGTGCATTGGATAAGATGAAGATGTATTGACAGGGAGAGGTTGAGCTTGTTAACTGAGGAGGAAATATGATCTTATTTTGGTTAAAAAAAATTATATGGGCATAAAAAGAGATCTGGGAGGAGAGACAATAAGGTGTTTACAGTAATACTCCCCAGGTGGTAGGAAAAGAGTGCTTTTGTTTTCTTATTTTTGCTCATCTGGGTGTTCCAACTTTTACAATGTACATATACAGCTGCTGGGGCTTGGAAAATTATACCCCAAAGTATCGTGTTTTGGCCTGCTGAGTACTAAAGGAGATCAGAAGGCCTCAGAAGCAGCCTCAGAGGCAAAGCCTCTCTCTGACCTTCTCCTGCCCTCCTGTCTCCAGGCCCTATTTCTCCCCCAAAGTGAGTCACAGAAACCAGAATTCCTCTTCCCCAAGGCAGGTCATATAAACGAGAATCCCTCTCCCCCAAAGCCAGCCAGAAAACCTAGAAATATTACTCTAACCTTCCCCTGCCTTTCTGTGCAGGAGCTGGCCATAAACAAATTATCTGATCTGCTTTGTCCGATAGGGGTAGGTCAGAGCACCCTTGTTACAGAGGGGTCCTGCTCCATACCTGGGGGCAAGGAGCGCTGCACAGAGAGGCCAAGAAGAATCTGGACAGACAGGCCTTGCCGACTTTCCCCACGTCTGTCACCATCGGATCATACCCTTTTGTTCAATCACTTTTCTACCCGCTGTCCACGCTTTGCCGAACCTAAGCACAACAAGTTTTCCCTGGGTCTTTGGGTCTTCATTTCTGAAGGCTCCCATGTCACATAAAACTTCGAAGAAATAAATTTGCTATGCTTTTCTCTTGTTAACCTGTCTTCCATTATGGGAGTGTCTGTGGTGACCCTTGTGATGGGCGAGGAAAGATATCACACCTTTCTGCCCCACACACCTTCGGTGATAATAAAAGATTATTTTAAATTAGAGAAGTTTTCTGCACAGTCCTTAACTCTGACAGTCTCCTCTGGCCTTTGCCTTCTCTCCTAGTACCAGTTCCATCTGGGACCTGCCATCAACACTGAGCAGGGCATTGGTGGCTCAGGCCATGGCCTCCCCACCTCCAAGTACCACCCTCCCTTCCGTCCCTCCCTTCCTCCCACCACGGCGTTTCCATGTGGAGGAGTGTCCACTGAGTTACAGTAACACTCCAGCCTCTTTCTCTGCTCACTCCCTCCTCCTCCCCTGCAGAGAAGAACTGACTTACCCGAGGGCCATGTTTGGGAGGAGCCCCTAGGCATGCCAGCCGGCCCTATCTGTTTTGGAAGCTGCTATTAGTCTGTTCTCCCTGGCAGTCAGCAGTCTCTGGCATCCCCACGGGGCCAGGGACTGAGCAGTTCTGGAGGGTGAATGTCAAGTTCAATGGTGACATAGTAGGAAGACCACTTGGCCACCGATCTGCAGTCACAGATGTGGGGAGATATTTCGGTCTCTCTCTCTCTCTGACTGTGTGTGTGTCTCTCAGCTGGTTCCAAACTTGGATGGGGAAGAGGAGTGTTCTTTACTGGATCCTCTACCATCTGACATCTTGCTCCCCCTCTCCCAGCGGCCACTTCTCCCCCGCCCAAGTCCAGGCCCAGGTGGAAGCTGATTTTTCAGAGGCATCTTCTAGAGGTGGGGACTGCAGGACTGAGTTTCTAATGAAGAGAAGTATAGAAGTCCCTGGCTACAGTGGGAAGTGGAGGGGAGGGTGACAGGGGGGATGGGGGCATGAGGGTGGTGACTGGGCATTTCAGACAGAGGCACCACATAGGCAGAGCCACTGAGGCTGGATGGCTAAATGGGAGGGGAGGAGTGGGCTGAGACGAGGCTGTGCCTGTGCCGTGCGATGGGGGCATGAGGGTGGTGACTGGGCATTTCAGACAGAGGCACCACATAGGCAGAGCCACCGCGGCTGGATGGCTAAATGGGAGGGGAGGAGTGGGCTGAGACGAGGCTGTGCCTGTGCCGTGTGTGCAGCTCAGGGGACTCCAACTTAAACCATGGGGGATGCAGAGCCACATGAGGGTTTTAAGCTGAGGAGTGCTTGTATGTTGGGAACATCTCCTGGGGCCTCTCTATGGAATACTGATGGCGCGGGTGGGGGTTGGGGGGAGAGACCTGGCAGCAAGGAGATAGGGCCCGTGTTAACCCAGAACACTACTGGGGAGAGGAAAAGGAGCTACTTAAAAGAAAAAGGATGCAAGAGCTTCCACAGCCAAGCGGGCTGAGCACTTCATTTCAGAAACAAACCACTCCCAATCGACGAGAGCTCAGAAATGGGTTTCTTGAATTAGGCAGAGATGGGCCCTTGAGCAGAGGCTGGTAACCCCGGCCCCCCTTGGTCAACAGATATTTTGTAATGCCCCCTTCACCCAGCTGAAATGAAATTCATAAGTAATCTAACCTACTCTCACATGCGCTTTCAAAAAAAAAAAATCAGTGTAATATCCTAACTATAATATGAAGGAGAAATAAAAGGAAAGTCATTTATGATAAAAATAATATGAATTCAGGATGAAAATGCACAAGCTGACCACAGCAGGAAATGGGATGACGCGGCCCCACACTCGCTCCTAGAGGTGGCACCACAGGTACCACAGCAGCCACAAAGGCAGACGGACACAGGTGGTTGTGACGGTGACTCAGACACCATGAGTGGCGCTGTTGCCGGGAACGTGAAATGGGCAACGAGTCTTGGCAAAATTCCGAACAAAGCAGAGGACAGTCTTCCCTCTGTGTATGCAATAGTCGCATTCCTAGAACATTCTGTGTATACTGAAAGCATGCAAAAATGAACTTTGCATTTACATTTAAACAGGTTGCACACATGCACACACATCCATTATGACCAAGAAAAATGCCCCACAGATTTCCCAGACTCCTCTGAGGGGGCCGTCCTGGCCACATTGAGTGTCACTGTCTTAGAGCTTCTTCTGTAATGACAACAACTGAGATCAAGATATAGACACCCTGCAAAAGCAATTTTGCATCTTCTCCTTGTGGCTGAGGCGGGTGGGAGGCTTTGGAACTGGGAGAGGTGGGAGGAGGGTCCAGAGAGGTGGGTGGTGAGCAGGCCCCGAGAAATGGCATCAGGCCTGTGCTTGTTGAGGCATTGTGGGGAGAAATAGCAGCAGCAGGCGGGGAGTGAGACAGGGTTGCAGAAATTTGGACTAAGAGGCAACAGGAGGTCATACATAAACATCCACTGGAGATTCTTGGAGACATTGAGGAGGATGCTAGGCTGCCCAGTGCAAAGGACAGGAACTTAGCCATTTTAACTGGATCTTACAGGGAAGGATGACTCCAGCGAGGTGGGAGACTTGAAGCCTTCTATGCTAACGGGAACCCAAAATGGCCATATTGGCTTACATCCAGGGCCCATCTGAACTCTTGTTTTCTGAACTCTTCAATCTCAATGGCTTCACCTATTTCCACCCCATTTGTCAAAAGCTCTACTTTTATGTATTCATTGGCTGAGAAAATATAGCACAAAAGACCACTGTGAATTCAGAAATGCTTTCCGAGAATTTGAACGTTGTTAATCACAATGGTTCCACATGCATTTGAGAAACATTACATATGTGGAAGCCAAATGCTCTCCAGTGACACTGCTTGGGGCACCTACAGACAATGCTGTGTAACAGGCAGAGGAGGGGACTAGGAAAAGCCATATAAGAAGTGGCCGATGCACCAGCTCCACTATCCCCCAGGCCCCCAATCATCCCACTGGGGTGACTCAGGGTCACCACAACAGTCCTGATCCATGTCACCTACTCCTTGCTGGTATATGCCCTGAAGAAAGGCTTTGATTGGGTGGTCCTAACACCACTCATTATAGAGCAATTCCATGGGGCAGAGCTTAGGCTAGCCCGTGCTAGGGGGTTAACTGGCCTCCTGGGCAGCCCATGTAGAGGTGCCTTCAGATTGGAGGTCAGCTCAGGACAACCAGCTGTGACCAATGGAGCCACTGCAGTGGATGGAGAAAGGAGCCAATCAGGGCCGCATTCCTCAGAAGGTGACTGGGAGTTGACCAACATTGAAAGAAATGACAAAGACCTACTGCTGGCAAGGATGTGGAGCAACTGGAACTCTCATACGTGGTTGTTGGGAGTGTAGATTGGTAAAACCACTTTGAAAACCTGGAAGAATTGACCAGATCCAACATACATATCCCCTATGACCCAGCAATCCTAGGGGGAGATACTCAACAGAAACGGGTACATTTGCTCACCAAGACATACACACGAGTGTTCATAGCACCAAACAGCCGTCAGCTAGGAATGGATAAATATGAGGTTGCACCATATGAAATGGCCTTCGTTTATCAATAAGAAGGTCAACACTAGCAATTTCATATGATTAACTTAATATATTGTAATATATTCATATAATGGAGTCCTATACAGCAACAAAAAAGAATGAGCTACTGCTACAGGCAGTGATGTGGAGGAATCTCACAGACCCAGTGAGTGAAGGGAGCCAATCACAAAAATAAACATGATTTACAATTCCACTTATTTGAAGTTCTACAACAGGTAACATTATCCATGGTGATGGAAGTCAGAATGGTGGTTTCTCCTGGGGAGTACTGACTGGGAGGGAGCACCCAGGACTCTTCTGGGATGTTGATCCAGATCATGGGTACCTCATTGTATACATATGCAAAATAGCCAAGCTGTACACTTAGCATTAGAATGTGGTGGTTTCTCCTGGGGAGTACTGACTGGGAGGGAGCACCCAGGACTCTTCTGGGATGTTGGAATGTCCTAAACCTTGATCCAGATCATGGGTACCTCATTGTATACATATGCAAAATAGCCAAGCTGTACACTTAGCATTAGAATGTAATTTTTTTTTTTTTAAAGATGACTGGTAAGGGGATCTTAACCCTTGACTTGGTGTTGTCAGCACCTCGCTCACCCAAGTGAGCCAACCAGCCATCCCTATATAGGGATCTAAACCCGTGGCCTCGGTGTTATCAGCACCACACTCTCCCAGGTGAGCCACCTGACAGCCCAGTATGTAAATTTTATCTCAATTTAAAAAAAACACAACTACTCACAAATGGCCAATAAGCACATGAAAAGATGCTCAACATCACTAATCCTTAGAGAAATGCAAATCAAACCCACAATGAGATACCACATCACACCCGTTAGGATGGCTATTATAAAACAAAACAAAAACCAGAAAATAAGTGTTGACAAGGCTGCGGAGAAATTGAACCTCTTGTGCACTACTGGCGGGAACGTAAAATGACGCAGTCACTGTGGAAAACAGTATGTTGGTTCCTCAAAAAATTAAACATAGAACTACCATATGATCCAGCAATTCCACTTCTGGACATAGACCCAAAAGAACAAAAAGCAGGGGCTTGCACAGATACTTACTGGAACTCTCATACGTGGTTGTTGGGAGTGCAGATTGGTAAAACCACTTTGAAAACCTGGAAGAATTGACCAGATCCAACATACATATCCCCTATGACCCAGCAATCCTAGGGGGAGATACTCAACAGAAACGGGTACATTTGCTCACCAAGACATACACACGAGTGTTCATAGCACCAAACAGCCGTCAGCTAGGAATGGATAAATATGAGGTTGCACCATATGAAATGGCCTTCGTTTATCAATAAGAAGGTCAACACTAGCAATTTCATATGATTAACTTAATATATTGTAATATATTCATATAATGGAGTCCTATACAGCAACAAAAAAGAATGAGCTACTGCTACAGGCAGTGATGTGGAGGAATCTCACAGACCCAGTGAGTGAAGGGAGCCAATCACAAAAATAAACATGATTTACAATTCCACTTATTTGAAGTTCTACAACAGGTAACATTATCCATGGTGATGGAAGTCAGAATGGTGGTTTCTCCTGGGGAGTACTGACTGGGAGGGAGCACCCAGGACTCTTCTGGGATGTTGATCCAGATCATGGGTACCTCATTGTATACATATGCAAAATAGCCAAGCTGTACACTTAGCATTAGAATGTAATTTTTTTTTTTTTAAAGATGACTGGTAAGGGGATCTTAACCCTTGACTTGGTGTTGTCAGCACCTCGCTCACCCAAGTGAGCCAACCAGCCATCCCTATATAGGGATCTAAACCCGTGGCCTCGGTGTTATCAGCACCACACTCTCCCAGGTGAGCCACCTGACAGCCCAGTATGTAAATTTTATCTCAATTTAAAAAAAACACAACTACTCACAAATGGCCAATAAGCACATGAAAAGATGCTCAACATCACTAATCCTTAGAGAAATGCAAATCAAACCCACAATGAGATACCACATCACACCCATTAGGATGGCTATTACAAAACAAAACAAAAACCAGAAAATAAGTGTTGACAAGGCTGCGGAGAAATTGAACCTCTTGTGCACTACTGGCGGGAACGTAAAATGACGCAGTCACTGTGGAAAACAGTATGTTGGTTCCTCAAAAAATTAAACATAGAACTACCATATGATCCAGCAATTCCACTTCTGGACATAGACCCAAAAGAACAAAAAGCAGGGGCTTGCACAGATACTTGCACTCCCATGTTCCTAACAGCATTATTCAAAATAGCCAACAAGTGAACACAGCCCAAATACCCATCAATAAATGAAATGTGGTTTTCAGCCACGGATGAAAATGTGATATATACGTTACAATGAAATATTATTCAGTCTCAAAAAGGGATGAAATTCTGTCATATGCTACAACATGGGTGAATCTTGAAGACATTATGCTAAGTGAAATATGCCAGACACCAAAGGACAATTATTGTATGATTCCACTTATGTGAAGTATCTAGAATAGTCAAATTCCACTTATAGGAAGTTTCTAGAACAATCAAATTCATGGATGCAGGAAGTAGAATCCTGGTGGTTATTAGAGATTGGGGAAGACAGGAAGAGGGAGTTGTTGTTTCATGGGTACAGAGTCTCAGTTTGGGACGATGGAGACGTTCTGGAGGTGGAGGGCGGCAACGGTTGCACAATGATGTGAATACACTGAATGCCACTGAACTGTACAATTAAAAATGGTTAAAAGAGCAAATTTTATGTTAGGTATATTTTACCACAATAAATTAAAAAACAGAACTACTGAGAAAAATGTCTGAGATCTGCTGGGGTGGAAAAAGGTGTGATATCTTTCCTCACCCATCACAAGGGTCACAGCAGACACTCCCATAATGGAAGACAGGTTAACAAGAGGAGAGCATAGCAAATTTATTTCTTCGAAGTTTTATGTGACATGGGAGCCTTCAGAAATGAAGACCCAAAGACCCAGGGAAAACTGTCTGGTGTTGTGCTTAGATTTGGTGAAGCGTGGACAGCGGGTAGAAAAGTGATTGAACGAAAGGGTATGATCCGATGGTGACAGACGTGGGGAAAGTCGGCAAGGCCTGTCTGTCCAGATTCTTCTTGGCCTCTCTCTGCAGCACTCCTTGCCCCCAGGTATGGAGCAGGACCCCTCTGTAACAAGGGTGCTCTGACCTACTCCTATCGGACAAGGCAGATCAGATAATTTGTTTATGGCCAGCTCCTGCACAGAAAGGCAGGGGAAGGTTAGAGTAATATTTCTAGGTTTTCTGGCTGGCTTGGGGGGAGAGGGATGCTCGTTTATATGACCTGCCTTGGGGAAGAGGAATTCTGGTTTCTGTGACTCACTTTGGGGGAGAAATAGGGCCTGGAGACAGGAGGGCAGGAGAAGGTCAGAGAGAGAATTTGCTTCTGAGGCCTTCTGATCTCCTTTATTTAAAGTATTTAGCGTGACAAAGTGCCACACTTTGGGGTATCACTTTCTGAGCCTCAACAGATCCACAGCTGGCCCTGAGGTTTCCTGGATTCACCCCACCCGCTTCAGCTGGTCCTGTTCTGTGAGGCCCCATTGCAAACTTGCCTCCAGTGCTCTGGGGTCCAAGTGCTTGCTCACCCTTCCCGACATCAGCTTCAAAAGGCAGGGAAGTCTCTGAAAGGGGCTTCGGTCCCTTTGGGGCCCATTAGGAAGCCATCATCATTCATGAGTATTAAAATGGGCCACCTTCTGGCTTACATCTCAGGAGGGGCTGGATGACATCGATTTGTTCAGTCGAGGGATCAGCCTTGAGTTTCTGCTAACTGTGCTCACATTTAGCTTTGCGTGTTGCCAAAAGCCCAGGGCAGAGGCTCACCTTGACTGAACATCTACTACACACAAGCCCCACACCTGGGGTCCCTACTGCTACCCAGTGAGGGTGATATTATCAGACCCATGTTTCTGATTAGGAAACTGAGCCTCAAAGACGGTCTCACAACCAAAACAGGGGGGCTCAGACCTCAGAGCCGGCTCCACTTGGCTGCAAATGCTGGTGTGGATCTTCCAGGCTCATGGCTGGCCTGGGGAGGCGCAGGCTCTGTGAACTTGGTGGAGGCTCAGCCCTTTCTCACAGACAAGGGAGGCAGGAGGGAGAGGGCAAAGTCCGCTCTCTGCCACCTCCGCAAGGCCTATTAAAACAGATGACCCAGCTTCCTGCAGACCCAGCAGGGGTTCTTCACAAAGAAGTCTGTCTGGTGGAGGAGGCTTCCATCTAGAGGGACTTCCTGTGTCTCCCACAGAATACAGCTCTCCTCCCCCTTGCCCACTGCCATGGCCATGCTACCCTTCCCAGAAGGGGAAGCCTTGGGAAGAGAGAGCACGTGTGTGTGTGTGTGTGTGTGTGTGTGTGTGTGTGTGTGTGTGTGTGTGTGTGTGTGTGTGTGTGTGTGTGTGTGTGTGTGTGTGTGTGTGTGTGTGTGTGTGTGTGTAGGTGGGGGGTATCCTGAGTGGAGGAGAAACTGATGGCTTAGAACAGGGCTGAGAGGGGTGGGGTGGGTAGGTGCAGGGATGTGGATACTCCTAGAGGAACCGAGTGGAAAGAGTCCTGGAGTGGGAATCAGAACCTTGAGTTTTAGTCCTAATGCAGCCTCTACCATGCTATATAACCTGGGGCAGGTTCCCTCCCCTCTCTGTGCCTCTGTTTCCTTATCTGTACAGCAGTGGGTTTGGAGTTCTGATTGCTAAGGATTCATCCACTGATTACACAAGTATTAATTGAGCCAGCCACCAGCCAAGCTCTGGGGACACAGCTGGGAGCAAGACAGACCTGTCCCTTGCTCCTGGAGCTGAGTCTAGTGGGGAAGAGAGATATTGACAAGTAATCATAAGGACACTGTGCACTTTGGGGGAGAATTCTAAGGGGGTACAGGTACCCACAGTCAACACATCCAACCTAGTCTTACGGATCGGGCTCAAAGAACAGAGAAGCAGCTCAAAAAACAACCCGGATTTTGCCTGGGCTTTCCCCTGGAACCCCAAGTCCCCTGAGTGCTCTAGATCCCCACCACTGGAGTCAGTACAGCAAGGGCTTCAGATCCCAAACGGGCAGCTCCCACCCGTGTTTTTCTAATGAGCATGAAGATAGACATAAATTTTCATTCTCTGAAATGGAAACTCCTCAGAATCAACCAGAAAGGGCTGAGAAAGGGCCAAGGGCAGAAGGGCCTACTACAAGGTGTTTTGCAAAATGCAGGAGCAGCTGAGACTTCAGAGGTCCCAAGGCTCTTCCAGTAGGCAGAGGCAGCACTAATGCAATGTTACCAGCAAAGAGCAAATCCTTCTAGCATGGTGGTTCTCAACCTTGGCTGCATGTTGGAATCACCTAGGGAGATTTAAAAATTCCCGATGCCTGAGTCTAAACCCCAGAGATCCTGCTGTAATTGGCCTGAGTCGCAGCCTAGGCAGGTGATTCTAAGGTATTAAGTTGAGAACCAGAGACCTGGTAGAAGGCTGGGGTCTGCTCAGAGGATGAGGAGAGAGGCGGCCAAACGAGTCAGAGGGTGACCAGCTCTGTCCACAGAACAGATAGGCTGTGTCTGGACAGCATGGGACAGGTCCCCAGAAAGCCCTGCTTGGTAGTAAAGCAGGGATCAGCCTCACCACTTCCTGAAGCTCCATCCCAACCCCCAGATCAAATCCAGGATTCCCAGTTAAATTTGAATTTCAGATGGACAACAAATAATTTTTAATATAAGTATGTCCCATGCTATCTTTGGGATGTACTTATATTTGTTGTTTATCTGAAACTCAAATTTAATTATATGTTGTTGTTTTATTTGCTAAATGTGGCAACCCTATCCCACCCCACCACTGAACTGGGGGTCAAATGTCCCAGTTTTGGGTCTCACCTCTAATTCTAACAGGTTGGTGGCACTGGGCAACTCACTGCCCCTCTCTGAGTCTTGGTCACCTCCCCTACTTAAAATATTCCTCCTGCCTCTGGGGCCAGACTGACTGTTTCCAAGGCAGTAAGCATGAGTCAAGAGGTGTCTAGAAAGGCATGAAGCTGTCTATAAAGGCCTTTCTCACTAAGAAATCAGCATTTGCCATGTGAAAGGATGGGTTTCAAGAGTCTTCTTGCCCTGGGGATGCTGAAATGAGACCAAAGCTGGAGGCAGAACTCAGGCCGTCATGACCCCCAGAGTGTGAGTTTTTCTCTCTTCTCCTCTCTCTTTCCTTCCTTCCCCTTCCTCTTCTCACTCTCTGACATCCTTACTGCATCCAGATGACAACTCCCTGTTCCTATCAGACAGGAAGAGTTCATTCCACATTGAGCAAATAGCTATTTTTGGCTGTATGAGTCTGTTTCTATTGCTTATAACATAAATACCTGACACTGGGTAATTTCTAAAAAATAAAAATATATATATATATATTTATGTTGCTCACAGTTTCAAAGGCTGGGAAGTCCAAAGTCCAGGGAACACATCTGGCCTTGTTGGTGGGAGTGATTCCTCACAGCAAAGCAGAGTGTCACGTGGCAGATGGCAGAAGCAGAGAGAGAGACTGACCCCCTCACTGACTCTCCTTTTACCCTCAGAACCATGCCCATGACCACCATTAAACCATCGGTGGATTAATCCATTTACTAGGGCATGGTCCTCACACTCTAATCACCTCTTCGAGGTCCTTCCTTTCAATTGCCATAATAGGATTTCCCACCCTCTTAAAACTGTCACAGTGGGGGTTAAGATTTTAATACATGGACCTTGGGAGACGCAATTCAATCCACAGCATGGGCCTATTATGTGCCAGGCACACAGCCTACTAAGTGCTGAGGATACAAGGGTGGCCCAGTGCCTGCCCACATGGAACTTCTCGTCTGGGGGTGGGGCATGAGGGGACAAAGTTAAATAAACACTAAAATGAAGACCTCGTGCAAACCTTGACCAGCGCCCTGAAAGAAAGGAACAGAGTGCATAGAGAGTACAGAACAAGGAACCTGACCCAACAGCGAGAAGGCTGGTGTGGCTGGAGTGTGGTGGGTGGGGCAGAGAGTGGCACCAGATGAGGGCAGCCATGTTGGCGGGGCCAGCCTTGCTGGGTGGTGGAGACCATGCGAACAATTTGAGTCTTTAGCCTGTCCGATGGCCAGCAATTCCATTCCTAGACATACACCTGTATGCATTTCCTATCATTGGTGGCCTAAAACAAATCTATTATCTATTATCTTACAGTTCCAAAGGTCAGAAGTCTGAAATGGATCCCGCTGGGCTAAAATCAAGGTGGCAGCGGGGCTGTGTTCCTTCTGGAAGCTCAAGGGAAAGGACCCATTTTCTTGCCTTTTTCTGCTCTTAGAGGCTGCCTGTGTTTCTTGGCTCATCTTCAAAGACAGTAATGACTGGTGAAGTCTTTCTCATGCTGCCGTCTCTCTGGTCCTCTCACTCTGCTTCCCTCTTCTACTTGTAAGGATCTTTGTGGTCACATTGGACCCATCTAGATAATCTAGGATAATCTTTCCACCTCCAGGTCAGCTGATTAGCAACCTAATTTCCCTTTGCCATGTAACCTAACACATTCACAGGCTCAGGAGACTAGGATGTGGACATCTTTGGGGGGCATTATTCTACCTACCACACTACCCAAGAGAAATATGTACAATGTCCACCAAAAGACTTGTACGAGAATGTTCATAGCAGGCTGTCTTAGTCCCTTCCTGCTGCTATAACAAAATACCTATACTGCGTGATTTATAAATAATAGAAATTTGTTTCTAACACTTCTGGAGGCTGGGAAGTCCAAGGTCAAGGGCCAGCAGATTCAGTATCTGGTAAAGGCTCACTCTGTTTCTACGATGGTGCCTCTTGGCAGAAAGGACTGAAGGGGCTAACTAGTTCCCTCATATCCTTTTATAAGAGCAGAGCCCTCATGGTCTAATCACTTCCCAGGGGACCCATTTCTTAGTACTATCACCTTGGGGGTTAAGTCCCGACATATGAATTTTCAAGCCATAGCACAGCCTTATTCATAAGAGCCCCAAACTGGAAAAAGCCCCAATATCCATCAACAGCAGAACAGACTAGCATGTCATGGTATATTCATCGAATGAAATACCAAACATCAATAAAAAAGAATGAGTGACTGATACAATAACATGAATGAATCTCACAGACATATATGCTGAGCAAAAGCTGACCCAAAGGAGTACATATTATATGATTCTGTCTATAGGAAGTTCAAGAACAGATAAAACCAATCTACAGCACAGAAGTTCAAACAGTGGTTACTTCTGGGGAGCAGGTATTGACGGTGAAGGACACGAAGAACTGGAAATGTTCTGGATCTTCATCTGGCTGTGTTCCCATATGTTGATCTGCATCAAGCTATATCCTTTACTGTATATGAGTTCCACCTAAGAAATATTAGAGTCTGTATTTTAAGAGCATTGAGAAACCACAACAGGGTTTTAAGCAGTGACATAACATAATCTGATGTTCATTTATAAAAGGTCACTTTATCTATTGGGTGAAAAATAGATGAGCAGTTGCAGTTGACCTGAAGACAGACAAAGATGCCCTGGCCTTGGGTGATGCTAGTGGAAATGGACAGAAGGGAGTGGCGTCAAAGATATTGAGGAGGGAGAATCAATAGGAAATGACTTTGGAAACTGTTGGATAGATGAATTTTCTAACACTTCTGGAGGCTGGGAAGTCCAAGGTCAAGGGCCAGCAGATTCAGTATCTGGTAAAGGCTCACTCTGTTTCTACGATGGTGCCTCTTGGCAGAAAGGACTGAAGGGGCTAACTAGTTCCCTCATATCCTTTTATAAGAGCAGAGCCCTCATGGTCTAATCACTTCCCAGGGGACCCATTTCTTAGTACTATCACCTTGGGGGTTAAGTCCCGACATATGAATTTTCAAGCCATAGCACAGCCTTATTCATAAGAGCCCCAAACTGGAAAAAGCCCCAATATCCATCAACAGCAGAACAGACTAGCATGTCATGGTATATTCATCGAATGAAATACCAAACATCAATAAAAAAGAATGAGTGACTGATACAATAACATGAATGAATCTCACAGACATATATGCTGAGCAAAAGCTGACCCAAAGGAGTACATATTATATGATTCTGTCTATAGGAAGTTCAAGAACAGATAAAACCAATCTACAGCACAGAAGTTCAAACAGTGGTTACTTCTGGGGAGCAGGTATTGACGGTGAAGGACACGAAGAACTGGAAATGTTCTGGATCTTCATCTGGTTGTGTTCCCATATGTTGATCTGCATCAAGCTATATCCTTTACTGTATATGAGTTCCACCTAAGAAATATTAGAGTCTGTATTTTAAGAGCATTGAGAAACCACAACAGGGTTTTAAGCAGTGACATAACATAATCTGATGTTCATTTATAAAAGGTCACTTTATCTATTGGGTGAAAAATAGATGAGCAGTTGCAGTTGACCTGAAGACAGACAAAGATGCCCTGGCCTTGGGTGATGCTAGTGGAAATGGACAGAAGGGAGTGGTGTCAAAGATATTGAGGAGGGAGAATCAATAGGAAATGACTTTGGAAACTGTTGGATAGATGAATGGGTGGATGGATAGACAGGTGGATGGATGGATGGATCTGTGGATGTGTGGATGGGTGGGTGGGCGGGTGAATGGACTGATTGGGTGGATGGATGGGTGGGTAGGCAGATGGGTAGATGGGTAGGTGGGTGAAGAGAAGGGAAGATGAATAAATGGGTGAATGGGTAAACTGGTGGATGGATGAACACCCTTGAGAGGACAGACTCTCCTCTGGTTGTTGGTGTCCAGAAAGTGCAGATGAATCATAGTAGTCAGTAAGCATGCAGGCTTTCCCCCGAGACATCTGTGTTTACACTCCTGTAGCTCCCCAGTGCCCCAAAGAGAAAAACTAGTTACTATAATGCCCATCAGGGAGCAGACACTTACAAATAGGCTGGTTTAATGAGATGCAAGGATCTCCCAATCCTCTGGGCATTACGAGGAAAGTGCTGGTGATACCCACGCAAATGGGGAATAAGGCAGGAATGGAAAAACCTCCTAGAATTTCTCCTTGGAAGCCAACAGTCTTCTTTCTCTTCCCTATCGTCACCAGCATCAATCCCCCATCACTGTCACCTCTGCCAGTATCTCCACCACCACCACCACCCATTATGGGCATCACCACATCTATCTATTGAGACCTTGACTGAAAATTGTGATCACTCAGGCAAAAGATATGGGCTTGTGGGCTCCCCTCTAGAAGGAAGGGACAACTTACTTCTTGGACAGGACCTCAGCCCATCCCAGTGGTAGCTGAACTTTTAATCCCTGGGCTGCCCCCATGTCCAGCCTATCTGCCACTATGATCCACTCCTGTCGTCTCATAGCAGGAGGGACAAAGAGGGCAGGCAGAGCAAAGGTCTGGCAGTACAAGAACAGCAGATGCTTTCAGAGGCAAGAAGGTCTGAAATCCTATCAGGAGATGCCTGAGATGATCCGGAGCTGGCTCCCGATGCCCCAAACCCCAACTCACATACATTTTCTAGACCTTGCGACTGTCTAATTTCTATCCCTGTGGGAGTCTGACAGCTCAGCCTCCAGAGCTTTTCTCTCGCCTCCCTAGGCAGGCTGTGTTTGTGCTATTTGGGTAAACAAGATTCCCCTTGATCGTCAGAGGCCAACTTATTTACCTCATGGTAGGACTGAGCATTCCTTCCCACCCACCCCATCACAGGTAGCAGGACTCAGGGTGGGAGCCAGCACCCTACAACACTCAGGGATGGAAGACAGCATCCGAGGGCAGGCAATGATCTCACATCACCTCCAGGGATGCAACTGCTATGTACTACAAAGTCACATTCACGACTTAACCCAGAGGCCTCTCTAGACTTTCAACATCTGGGAACAAGCTAGGCTAGAGTCATCATGCCCCAGAGCTGTGATTTCATCCTGTTATCCTATACCTTGCATCCAAGCTAAAATATCATCATTGGATCGCCCTCAGCCATGAGCAGACACTCTATACTTAAAAACCCTGCATGCTTTGAATTCCCCCCAACTTTTAGCCAGTGTGTTATGTTGACTCTTCCTCACTCAGGCTGTAGGGGCAATGCAGTCAGGACGTGGTGCCCCCGCTGAGGAATTCTGCAGTTGTGTTTCTGCAGGCGACTCTTCCCTACTGCAATCAGTGGCCAAGTCATCCCATTCTGCAGCTGCTGGGAGCTGAGAGTCTGGGGCCGGGCACAGCTGTGCCAGCTGTCGGAGACAGATTACTCTATGAAGCTCAGCCGTGACTCACATTCCAGCACATGGGAAATGCACAAAAGTTATACACCGTCTTTGGGGTGCCAAAAATCATCTTGGTTTTGTCTTGCAAGATGTTCAGCTTGCAGAGCGTAGGGCAGACGGAGGGAGGGGGTGGGGAGGAGGCAAGGGGAGCAGATCTGTCTCCAGCCGACTCTGCCTGTCACACACCCTGGATCACTTCTAATAACAACACTCAGCATTTAATCAGCCCCTTTGTGGAAGCAGACAATGTCACACTCATTAATTAGTTAATCCACACAGCCCCCCTGGGAGGAGAAGCCATGTTATTATCCCCACTGGGACCCAGAGGGAAACTGAGGCCAGAGTGGGAAGTTGGCACTGAGCTGAGGGAGTACAGCCTGGCAGCTGGATCAGGACCAGTCAATGGCTTGTCACCAGTGCTGGGGCCCTCAGGCTTGGCCTCCTCCCCAGCTCCAGTCTGCTCATATATTGGCGACTCTGTCCAAAGACACTCTGTCAGAATTGGGCCTAAAGGTGCTCAGAGGGGAGGCCAAGCATGGTGTTGGAACAGAAACGGTAGTTGGGTCAGCTCAGGTCCCAGAGAGTATGTGTTCTGAACCATCCATCCTTTACAATATGTTTCTTCCAAAATGTCTTAGAACTAACTCTGGGTTTTGATTCTGTGTCTGGTGATTTTAGAACTGAAGGGAGGAATATTTCCACCAGGAGACACAGTTGTGGTTCTGCTGAGTTAGACGCTGGAACTGCCACCTGTCCATTTGGGAATCTTCATCACACACACAGAGAAGAGGTATGGGTGGAACCAAGGGCCGCTGTGGGGTACCTCCTATGTCATTGCTCCCAGTGGTAAACGTACTTGGAATCCTGCTGAGATGCTTGTCAGCCAGGATCACCAAAGGCTCAGCCCTTAAGAGGGAAGACCTAGCCTAGTCTATCGGGCAAAGACCCTGACCAAATGAGATACAGGCAGGAGGCAGGCAGAACATGGAACAAGGAGTTAGAGGAAGGAATTCATAGATACCTTCCAGGAGTTTGTGGCCAGTTCCAAAAATAAAGGCTGTGGCCTCTTTCCTTGCTTGTCACTGGAGTTGTTGAAGATTAAATAATTAACTATCCCCTTTTCCCTTTTGAATAGGAATGATCACAATTAAAAACATTTTTCTTATTTTTCCTTTTCCTTTACCCCCAATATTTATAATAGCAGTGCTTGTCAAACTTGAATGAACATACAAATCACCTGGTGATCCCCTTTTCCCTTTTGAATAGGAATGATCACAATTAAAAACATTTTTCTTATTTTTCCTTTTCTTTTACCCCCAATATTTATAATAGCAGTGCTTGTCAAACTTGAATGAACATACAAATCACCTGGTGATTTTTGTTAACATGCTGAGATCCTTGGACTTGAGAGTCTACATTTCTAACAAGCTCCCAGATGGTGCCAATGTCACACTTTGAGTAGCAAGAGATCAAAGGATATGTTGTTGGTGGTTAAATTTACCCTTTAATTCAGTTATTACATGCCCGGATGGGATCACTATAGAATATGAGGAGGAATGGACGTCACCTTGAAGATCTTGACTAATAGTAGCCTCGTGATATCAAGCCTGGAGATGGCTGAACATGGACTTGTTTGGTGAGGGCAGCTTTGGATGAGTGAGAAGTACATATGCATGTGTGTCTGGACAGGTGTGCGCACATGGACACCTGTGAGTTTGTGTGCATGTGGCAGCTAAGGGGTGCAATGCAGTAGACAACCTTTGGAGAGCCTGTTCGGGTTCATGATTTCTCCATCTCTAGGAACTTCTCTCAATATGGAAGAGTAGGCCCACATGTTTATATTATATGACACTTTCTGCCCTGGCCATAACTGACTGACCATGGCTCAAGCCGGATCAATAAGATTCTTTCTTCTGGGAATCTGAAACTTTGAACCAAGAGACATTAAGACTGGCAGTTTTGATTCTGATTAATTGCAATGATCTAGGAAGAAAGTCTCTAAACTGCTACTGCTACTGTCAGTCCTTAAAGCCTCCCCTAATCTCTGCCCTTCCTGAGGGTTAAGATCCCCTTACCGGTCATCTTTTAAAAAAAAAAAAAAAAAAAACTTGAAATCAAGGTTTTAAGCAGTTAAGACACTATATACATAAGTAAAATGTCATCTAACCTATGTATATCTTTAATCTATTTCATTTACTCTCCAATTTGTGCTTCTTTTCTTTAGTTGACAGATAAAACAGTATTCTCTTTACTATTAAAATCATTTGCACAGTAATTAGAAAAGAAAAATTTATAATCCCATAATTTCTTTGTACAAATTAATAACTTTGTTGCCTGTCTACTATCTTGCTATTTGTTCCTGGTGAGAAGTTTGCCATTATTCTTATCACTGTTCTGCAAAACAATGCTGTATGTATACACTTTTTTTCTCTGGCTTCTTACCTCCGTTCCAGTCACCTCTTACACCTTTTTTAGGACTCTGTGCTTAAACTCAGCCTCACTATTAGTAGCTCCCAACTCTTTCATCCCAATCCAGCCATCACAGTCAACACATGCACAAACACATGTGCACACACACACATGCACACATATACACACCCTCCTCCCAACACAGGAATCTCAAGAAATTGGGGGAAATCAAAGGTAGTATATTCACTCAAAACAGGTAAGGCCCACTACAGTAGGATTTCTTACCAAGAACTGCATAGTAGAGTTAGTGGGTCAAATCCAGCAAGCAGGAGATGTGGCAACCATTCCTTGTATTTTGTTTGTGCTTTAATTGCATGATTTATAAATTCAGACGTATGGTTCCATGGTGCCAACGGGCAACCTTTCTCCAAAAAGTAGCGAAATACTGAAAATTTCTCATACTTCAGGCAACATGCCAAATGAAGTTCATTTAGCTGGGCTCCATATTTCAAAAGAATATTCACAATTCCAAAGAACTGTGCGGCTGCCACGCGCGCCCGTGGCAGGTGTGAGGTCTGTGGAGCCCCTGGCACCGGTGTGGGGATGGTGACACCCGTGGCACGGGCGTGGGCAACGTGGGTTGGGCACAGGCGGCATGGTTTTCCTGGCACGGGTGTCAGAAGGCTCACCCCCACCTTGGTGTGGTGGTGGCCGCCCAGGTGTGAGGAGGGTGCAGCCCTCTGTGCAGGTAGGTGATGGGCGCAGCAGTCCGACTGGTTCTGGGGTGGGTGGGCAGTTCTTGCGTGGTATGGTGATGCCCCCTGAATGGGTGTAAGAAAGTGCTTCCATTGCTAGGGTGTTGGGATGGTTCTGGCCTTGGGCTTGGCGTGGTCCTGGGTGATGGCACTGGGGGCTTGAAGAATCGGTGTCCTCATTATGACTGGAGTTCCATGCGTGACTGTGAGCAATGGCCTTGGCACAGCATGGTGCTGGGGGCTGCCTGGCACTGTGAGGGGATAATCTGTGGCCCTCAGACCCTGGTGGATGGGAAGGGCAAGTGCCCATTCTCCCACCGTGGCGGAGATGGGCACTGCCCCTGTCACGGGGCCCAGCTTTAATGTCTATTGGGTACATTGGACTGAGGAGGGCAGAAGGCTGGAGGAAGATTGGCGTACTTTATAATGGACACAAAAGAGAGAGGCCAGGAGACACTCTTCCACGAGGGCCCTGATGGTGACCCAGACAGAGACCTGTGCAGGGACTAGCATTGTCCTGGGCTCATGAATTCGTCCAGCTTTGGGGAAGAAGGGAGAGGTGGATGATTCTCAGTGGTGATCACTGTCCCGGAACATGTCATGAGAAGCATGCAGTGCTGAGAGGTGACCCAGGTCAGCAGGCCAGGGAGCAGCAGTATGGTGCACACCTATCTGTAGTCGCCCGGCCCTGCCTTTTTCTTGGGTTGATGGGTTGGTTCCAGGGTATCTGGGAGTTGCCTCTCTTCTCTGCTGCTGGGAGGCCTTTGGGTCCAGAGGATCGTTTGGGGGATGCTTGAAAGATGATTCTGCAGCCGTGGGGAGTGTGCTAGGATTGCGTCTGCCCTCACCAGTGCTGTGAGAAGCTTTGGGTGAGGGTCACTCAGCGTCACATAGCGTTTTACTTCACAGAGGGGTGATTTCCAGACTCCCAGGAAGTCTTAAGAGATCTTCAGGTCTTTGTGGATCTTGAGGCAGCGGGATCAGGGGTAGAAGAATAAAAGGGGTGAGCTTGGGCTGGGTCTGGAGAAGGCATTTAAGGGTCCAAAGAAATGATGTTGAGGGTATTGGAGTCCAGGGTGGCAGGTGGTAACTAATTTGACAAGGTGGGTGGCTTGGAGATACTGCCGAGTTCCCTAAAGCTGGAGTATTGTCTAGTGCATTTGGAGCCAGATAACTTGAATTCCAGTCTTGGCTGTGTGACCTTGAGCAGGTGACTTTACCTCTCAGAGGCAGGTGGTCGTAAAGAGTGAAAGTATACGGTGCCCATGGAAACCATTTGTAAACATCAAAAGGCTGTACAAAGGTCAGGGATTCTCATCCAGGTAAAGAGGCCAGGGCAGAAGGCAGGAGCATAGGAAATGCAGGCATGGAATGTGATTGGGAGGAAGGGAGCCGGAAGGTCGAAGGCCTGTCACAGGGAATTAGAGGCCAAGCATACATGCTCCTGGTGGGGGAAAAGTGGGATCGGTTGACACCGTGAGTCAGCTGCTGAGCTGGAACCAGGCCCCAGGTCTCTTGAGGATGGTCCCAAGCGTGCCACAGCGACTATGGAGTCTTGCAGGAGTGGCCCAAGCAGCAGGAAGTCCTTTGCTTGGGCTGCAGACGTGCCTCATCCTCTGGGTAGGTCTGGGAGGTGTCTGTGGCTGACAGATCTAGGGTACCTGCGTGGGAGGGAGACTTGGGAAGTGTGTATTTTCTCTTGAGAATTTCCTTTGGCTTCGGGTTCCAAGAATGGGGGTGGGGAGCAGTCACATCAGCATTTTGGGGGCTGTGGCCTGAAGAAAGTGGGTCAGAGTGTCCAAAGAACGGGCTCAGGGCTGGGTGGTCCTGTGAGGAAGGTTAAGGCTGAATGGCAGAGGGACTGAGGGCAGTGGGGGATGCCCTCAGACACATGGGGCAAGGAAAAGGGGCAGTAGGCACCCTCAGGAGGTACTCAAGGGCAGACGGGTGTGGCATGAATTCTACAGGACATCTCCTGATATGGCTCCACTTCTGGCTGAAGGGCCTTCCCAGGTGGAGAGGAGGAGGGTGGCTGCTTTTTGCTTTTTGCTTTTCTTAGAGCCTAGTTCCTGACAGCTGGCTGCAGAGTCTGAGTTACAGACCACCACGGCTGGGAGGCTTGGTGCTGGAAGGCCTGTTTCTGTCGAACTCAAACCCGCTTCTCGAGCATTCCATGTGGGTGTCTGCCGTAGCCAGCAACCCATTTCACAAATTTGCTCCCTGTGGCAGCAAGTTTTTGCCCTGCATCCAGGCTGCAGTGTCAAGCCATGTGGGTAGAAGGAGGACCCAGCCCTGCCAGACCCAGGGTGGTGAGCTGACTTTTCCATGCTGGGAGACTCACCCTGTCCCAGTGACTGTTACCGGGACATTGCCTGGCATGGCGAGTGCTTCCTTGATCACTCCCAGGGTGGTCTCAGGGTCGTGTGAGGTCCAGCCCGCATGCTCCCTGCCACTCCTTTATACCTCCCTGAGGAGTTGCTTGGCACTTCAGCTTCTGCCTGGAAAGCTCTAAGCGCAGGAAGCCTCCAGCCTGCCTGCTGTGAATATTCAGTGTTCACGTCCCCCCAGCTCACCCTCCACACCTCCGCCTGTTTGTTCTGATTTGTGGCTCAGCCTTATGGTTTGGGGCTCCAGGAGCCCTTTGCAGCCACCCCTTGCCATCTGCTTGGGACGCTGGGACTCTGCACAGCAGAGCTGGGTGGGAAGCAGGGCAGATCGGAAGAGGCTAAGAGGAGGAGTTGGCCCTTGTTCTCCAAGAGCAGAGCTGAGCTTTCTTCCCAGTCCTTGGGGTTGAGGCAGTAGGAGCCCAGCCCGGTTACCACCCCTTACCATCATGCCCAGATGCTGATTTTGAGCAGATTCCAGCTGAGGTAGGGGCTGGTAACATAAGAGTGGATGTGGAGGGCAAACGGCTCTCTGGAGCTCTCTGGAGCTGAGAACTGTGGTTCTCAGTCCTATTCCCATTTTCTTTGTCCATCTTTTTCCAGAAGTTGCTTTACTCAGCTCCTGGCAACCTCTCCTTCCTCAGCTACCCCATAAATCATGGTGCCCGGCTGCTTTGCTTCAGGGGTGCCAGGGAATCAGGCATCTCTGGCCAGGGGATGCTGGATCAGGGCTGAGAGCACCAGCTAGATGGCTGCAGCTGAAGGCACAGCCTGTCGGTGGAAGCCCATCTCCCCAGGACCAGAGGGGGACCTCAGCGTTTAATCACCTGTTGGCCCAGCGCTCCATCTGAGTTCAATTTCTCACTGGAATAGCTTTCCATTACACTCCTGTGGACCGGGCAAATAGCGCTGGGGGAAATATCAATGAGCGTGTGATCAGAGGAAGATAAATCTTTTAGAACTGTGGAGTCCAGGCCATTGCAGGATGTGGTTACTTCCCCAGTGGGCAGGGCTGAAAACTGTTTATCTTGATCTTCTTTTTCATTTCTGATACCGTCTTGGGCTGGGCTTGATCTTTCTGGGTGGGACGGGCAAGTGTGTGAGTATAAGCGCCGAAGACCCGGGAAACTGCGTTATTGGTCGGGACCTCTTTGCCCCTGAGGAAGGAGTCCAGGGAGATGACGTGGAGGGGATCAGTGTGATCGCAGATGAGGGTGTTGTTTTCACAGGGTGCTTGGCAGGAATGCCCGAGTCCTCTAGCAGATTGTGGTTGAGATGAGCAGGGATGGAGCTGCCCGGGGAGTGCACGCGTGTGCAGCCGTGTGTGCCCGTAAGCGTTTCTGTGGGAAGTGAGGGCTGAGGGGGTGTGGAGCGCCTGGTGGAGTGGGAACTGTGGGCTCCCGTGCCTGGCTGGCCTGGTGTCAGTGGGTGTGTGGAGCGGGGCGTTGCTGGGCTCCTCACAGCAGGAGAGAAGAGTGGGAGCCGAGGAGGCTGCCTTCTAGCTTTGGGAGGGTGGGTTTAATATCGCATGTTTTGATTCTCATGAGAGGAGCCTCCTGCTTTCTCAGTATTCCTTAGAAGGAAAGCCAGGCTGGATGTGGCTCTCAGATGCCCATTTGCACACTCCCCAGGGGGGCGTCTCACACACACCTGCCTCCACACCTCCTCAAGCCACCTGGAAGTCAGATGGGGACAGTCCACCCGGATGACAGAAGATAGCACCCTAGCCCATGGGCGGTATGACTTGAGGCCCTAAGCCAAACAGATCCAGATTCCAATCCTGCTACTTCTCTGCACCTCAGTTCCCTTATCTATAAGATGGGGACGGTAAAGCCTACCATGTGGCAGGATTGTAAGAATTCTACCATGTAATGCCTGGCGGGTAGAGAGATCATGATGAAAGCAAGCACTCAACATGTTTTTGCAGCCAGAGTCTTTTCCATAGAAAAGTGGTTACATCATGGCCTGCATATATTAATTAGCACTGGGGAAGATGTAACAGATCCCATTACTTGATAAGAGCAAGTTAGCTCCACCCTACCCTTGGGATGGACAGAATCTTGCATATCTGTCAACAGTACCATACACAAGAATCATATCTTAGCCCTGGAGAATGTTTCCACTTGGATTCAGTTGATAGTTATTTCTTGAGCACCTACCATGGGTTAGGGTCAGTGAGGGCCATGAAGATGAATTGCACATACCAGTACCTGTAATGTAAGGTGTAGATTCTGCCCTCAAGGTGCTCAAAATCTATTGAGAAAATACAATCAATTTCTAGAAGTGCATGTCCCCAGAGGTCAAAGGAGAGAGAGTGACTTGAACTGGGGAGATCAGAGGAGGGTCGGGTGGTGATGGCCTTTCACCTGGGCCCTGCAGACGGGTAAGAGCGAACACAAGAGGGTGGGAGCAGAGGGAAGGGCAGCAGCAAGGGGATGTGGCTGGGACGACGAGCCGCTGCCCATTTGTTGTCTGGCTTGAGCGCAGGGTGCATGAAGCAGAAGTGGTAAACTCTAGGGTTGAAGATGTGAGTTGGAGCTGGGTCCTGAGAGCCACGGCCACAGGGCCAAAGGTTTGGTCTGGAGTCTGGGAAACATGGGCAGTCACTGAAATGTGTTGTACAAGGGTGTAGGGGCTGGCACTGCCTTCCAGGAAGAGGCAGCAGGTGCGGGCAGTGCCCAGGTACAGAAGGCTTGAACCGGGGCAGTGGCCACCTTGGGGAGGAAAGGGGAGAGACCAAGTCTGACCTATTATGGAGGGGGGCAGAAGCCCTGAGATTTGTCACTTTGGTCAGTAGGAGGTGGGCATGGGGAAGGGGCCAGTGGCAGGGCCCGGAATTGGAGCTGGGCCTCGGAAGCCCATTCTGGGATGTGATTCCCACACTTGATTTTCAGCTGGTTTGACTCTTGTTGGAGCCAGGCTGGGAGTGTGAGCAGGAGGCTTTCAGGGATTCCCATGAGGCTGTTCGTGCTGCCCGAGAGGCTGTTCTTTCTGAGGACCCACTGAGGGGTTCCAGTGTTCCTCGCACTTATTTCCAGGCGTTTGATCATTTTCTCACCAGATTACCCCTTGAAATTTTGCCTGCCTGAGTTCAGCTCAGGAGGTTACTATTCTGGGAAGTTTCATCAAAACCCTTTCAATGTTTGAGAGTTCTCTGAGCTGGGGGGTGGGTGGGAGGAGAA
The DNA here is from genome assembly GCF_000696425.1 of Galeopterus variegatus. NCBI lineage: Eukaryota > Metazoa > Chordata > Mammalia > Dermoptera > Cynocephalidae > Galeopterus > Galeopterus variegatus. The sequence goes on from NW_007727350.1 coordinate 344,731, forward strand.
CAGGGCCTGTCTTCACCTATGTTTTGAGGGCTGCTCCTGAGAATGGGTTCTTACACCTGGAGATGTTCCTGGCCACAGATCCTGCAGGTGTCAGGTACGGCCTCAGCTGTGTAAGGTGAGGCAGGATGCTGCTTCTAATTCATCCCGAATAGGCCCCTTGTCGGTCTCTCCTGGAGCCATTTAATTAATTTATGATTGATGTTCCTGGACTTACTTGAGGTTTATTTATTATTGATGTCCTTTCATTACGTACACACACCCTGCACCTCCCAGCTGGTGGCTGCTCCTGATGGGCAGGCCACACACATGGCAGAGGGGAGGCTCCCTGGGGCTGCACCTCCTTCGCCTCAGGAACAGAGTCCCACACTTGGCTTTTGTCAAACCCTTTCAGATTTGGGTGTTGAGGAGGGCACCAGAGCATGTCTCCAGGAGGCTTTGCTCAGCCACAAAATAACAGTAATAGTAACAATGTTTCCATTTTGTGAATGTGGAGGGACTGAACCCGACACATCTTATAGGGAGGATCTCATTTACTCCTTGCAACGAACCCTCTCCTCTTCCCCATCCCTCTAACCCCATTTTACAGGAGGCTTAGTGAGGTTAAGTCACCTGCTCAAGGACACACAGCATTTTGTGGGGATCCGGGGTTTGAATCCAGGATGGATTTGTTTCGGTGTCCCTCTCCATGCCCTACCTGTCCTTCAGGCCCCACACAAGCCCACCTCTTCATGAAGCCTTTCTTCGTGCTCCCTGAACCCCAGGACTGACTTATCTAAACAGCACCGGCGTCCCTCTGAGGGTACGTGTGTTGCTCCCCTCACTAATCATACCCTCATTGAAGAATGATGATGGTGGCAGGGTGACATTCACTGAGCACAGATGCCAGGGACTGTGCTAGGCACTTTTCATACCTTGTCTCATTTGCTTCTCGTAACCACCCCAAGAAGCAGGTGGTATTAACCCATTTTATAAATGAGGTTTAGAAACACGCTCAAGGACACTCAGCTAATAGTGGCAGGGCCAGGATTTGGATCATAGCAGCCTTGATACACAGGGTGCTTGTCCGATTCTTCCTGGTAATTCCCTTCTCTCTCCATCTTGGGATTTATTTACCAAATATTTCCTTTGCCAGAGGGACCAGGAGTGCCACTCACATGGGATGGGTGATCTTAGAGACAGCAAGGATTGTAGAAAGTGCTGGGCCTGGATTCTTCCATTCCTGGCTCCACTGGGCAACTTTGGATGAGCCACTTATCTGTTCTGAGCCTCAGTTGCCCCATTTGTATAATAGCAACAATGATATTTATCCTCTCTCCTTCACTGGCTGTTGCCATGTTCAAAGGTGATGCCTGATGAGAAAGGACTTTGGGAAAGACATTGTGTTAACCAAGAATTAGAATTGCTGTGTATGAGGGGCCAGCCTGTGGCTCACTCGGGAGAGTGCGGTGCGGATAGCACCAAGGCCACGGGTTCGGATCCCATATAGGGATGGCCGGTTAGCTCACTGGGTGAGCGTGGTGCTGACAACACCAAGCCAAGGGGTGAGATCCCCTTACCGGTCATTTTTAAAAAAAAAAAAAAAAAGAATTGCTGTGTATGAGGGGCCAGCCTGTGGCTCACTCGGGAGAGTGCGGTGCGGATAGCACCAAGGCCACGGGTTCGGATCCCATATAGGGATGGCCGGTTAGCTCACTGGGTGAGCGTGGTGCTGACAACACCAAGCCAAGGGGTGAGATCCCCTTACCGGTCATTTTTAAAAAAAAAAAAAAAAAGAATTGCTGTGTATGAGGGGCCAGCCTGTGGCTCACTCGGGAGAGTGCGGTGCGGATAGCACCAAGGCCACGGGTTCGGATCCCATATAGGGATGGCCGGTTAGCTCACTGGGTGAGCGTGGTGCTGACAACACCAAGCCAAGGGTTGAGATCCCCTTACCGGTCATCTTTAAAAAAAAAAAAAAAAAAAGAATTGCTGTGTATGAGATTCAGGAGCTGGCATGAAAGCCAGGAATGCTTAAGCCTGGCACATAAGCCCAGGTTAAGGCATCTGCACCCTCTGAGCCACCCCAGAGAGGCAGATGAATTCTGTGGCTTGCCAGCTGCCAAGAACTTGCTCAAGGACCCTGTGTGGCAAGGAGAGGGGTGGGAGGGCCCGAGGGTGGGTGCCAGGCCCTGGTCTAGTATCCTAGCTGGTCAAGCAGTGCCTGGGTCCCTGGAGGCAGCCTCTCCCACCCTGGGTCCCTGGGTTGTGTGGGAGTGCAGGGCCCACAGCGGGTTCTGGGCCCTCCTTCCCCTCTCGTCTCCCACGTGCAGGCTAACTAGGTCGATTCAGGCTGGGTTTAGTGAGGAAGGAGAACTCAGCTTGCCAAGCAGCCACTGGGACCTCCCCTCACCCTTCAAAACATGCAGAAAGCCTGGTGAAGAGGTGAGCCCTGCGTCTGTTCCGGAAAGCAGTGAGACCGCCAGTCTCTCCATGGCAGGGTTCCCAGGGCGTTGGCTAGGAATCCTCGGCTTTCTCATCAGCTCTACTCTGAGCGCGTCTCAGTGCCCGGCTGGGACTGAGGAAGACAACACGTGCTGCTAGGTCCTCCCCCAACCCCCCCTCCCTGCCCTCCCTTCCCCCGGGCCATGGAGAAGGGCAGAACCCTTGGACTCATGGGTGGGGGCGGGGCATGCCTGGCATTGTTCATTGGAAATCTGTGGCTGGGCTGCGTTACGTTCTGTTTCACTTCCCAAGTTTCCGCCTTCTGCAGGCCGGGATTACATCAGGCTCCCCTGGCACGCCCTTTAGCCAACTCTCACTCCATCCAAGCTCCTCCACTGCCCTGGGACAGCTGCACCACTGCAGTTTTGGGGCAGGCTGCAGAAGGGCTGGGAAGCCCTGGACCAGTGGCTGAGGGGACTGTCCTGGCCTTTTTAGTCACAGCTGCAGGAGTTGGTAACCCCCAGCACCCTACCTCCCAGTTAGCTGCTGCCCACTTCACGCACTCAGGATGGCCTGGTCTCCAAGACCTGCCACTGTTAGTGCCTTCGATTATCCATTTCTGATTCTTTCTCCCCCCTCTCTTCAAGTTCAGCACAGCATAGGTCTTCGAAGATGGGCTTTAGCATAAAGACAGAGCTTCGTGGGAGTTCACCACTGCTTGGGCAGGTCATTTGAGTTCTCTGAACTTCAGTGTCCGCATCTCTCACATGGGGGCTCTAATGGAATATGGCACATTGGGATCAAACGAAATACCACATAGGAATTTCTGCCCAGTGCTAAGAACATCACAGGTCCTCGATAAATGTTAACTGCTGTTAGGAATTGTCATGATGATTTCTCTTGATTGTTCTTCCTCAGCCCAGGCCTGTGCTAAGGCTGAGAGGACCCTCCCTTTCCCAACTCTGGCTCCTCTGCAGCCAGGCGACCCTGCACCCCTCCTGCCACTGCAGGGCTTCACTCCCCTGCAGTGTCCTGCTGCTTCTCAGAGCTGGCATCTCGTCCTGTTCCCGCCCAACCCTCTCCAAGGCCTGCCTTCCCAGCCTTCCCAGCCCCCAGTTCCTTTTGGTTCCTCTCCTGTTTTGGTTTCCTTCCTTTTGGCGCCTCTTCCATCCACTGCCTTTTCTTTGTCCAACTTTTCCTCTCCTGAGGCCTTTGGGGGAAGCCAGTTTTTTCCTCAGAGACTCTCCGAGTCTCCCTGTACAAAGCCCTCCGGCCCCTTCAGCTGCCCTTGGGCTGTGGGACAATGGCCTGTCCCTCTGATTTTGCATCCCAAGAGTGGGGGTCATGACTTGGCCTCACAGCCAAGAGCACCATCAGCTTCAACAAATCCAGAGTTCTGTCGTGTCCTCTGTAGCCTGGGGAGCCTGTCCAGTGACTGGGGACAGAGGCCAGCTCTTTCAGAGGGGAGCTGGGCTGGTGGCAGTGGTGCACCCAGCCTACCAGGACCGCAAAGCCCCAGCTGAGGCTTGAGATTCCAGGCACTGCAAATCCTCCTCAGTTACAAGGACAGGAAGGAGAAGACCAGAGTCAGCCCCAGGGTTCCTGGGAGCCAGAGCACCAGCTGGATCTGGAGTCTCTTTCCTCCTGGGAACTTAAGGAATTTTTCTCAAGAGTTTGTGTTAGTTTTGTACCTTTGACAAGAATTTGGTCTTCCCCCGACACCTTCCCTGGAACTGGAGCCAGACCCAGGAGCAGAGACTAGCTTTGCCACTTGAAATTTCCCATCTACCCATTCATTCAAGGACATTTATCATGCACCTAACTGCTTGCTAAACTTTGTGCCTGGAGCTGGGAGTAATAAAAGCTATCACCTCGGCTTCAGGGCGTTCCCAGGTTAGTGACTTACATAAACAGACATTACAACTCTAACAACAGCAGCCGTAACAAACACCTCCTAGCCAGACCTGGATCTAAGTGCTTTATGTGTAGGAATGCATGTAATGAAAACCCACCCCTCCAGACTCGGTGCTCAAGACAGTCCCACGTAGCCCTAGGAGGGGGGCACTTGAGTTTCACAGCAGAGTTCTGGGTCAAGGACCTGGCTTCCTTGGAGAGTTGAGGGACTCTGCTAGAGGCCATGGGTTTGCAGTGGGTACTTGGACTCAAGACCTGTCTGTCTGGCCCCTGCTCTCTCGTGTTCTTTCTTGTTCTCACCACCTCTCATCAGGTTTGGGGACCCTGTGAGCCACAGGAAGACCAGGTTCCTACAAAAGGAAGGCCCCCTCTGGCCATCCGATTGCTAAGACCAGCCTTCTGCACTCCCAGGAAGCCCTTGCAGTTTTCACGTGTGGGTCCTTCTGTGGCTTCCAGCCACTTTGTCACTCGTGCTTCCCAGCCTCCACCCTCTCAGACCCCACACCTTGTCAGGCTTGGCAGGTGGCTTTCAGGCTCATGCAGGATGGGTCCTCTCACCCCACACGCCCCCTGCCAGTACTGTGGAGCTGTTCCAGATTGTTCTCCTTGTTGCCTGCCTGCTATACCATACTGTTTAAAAAACAGTCTGATGCAGGGCCCTGGGCACCTCAGAAGCTGCCTTCTCCATTTCTTAGCCCCTTTAGAGAGCCTGACCCCCTCCCTTCCCCAGGTGAGCCCCATTCAGCAGGCTTCCGGCAGCGGTAACTAAGCCGGGCGCTCAGCCCACCACCTGCTCAGTACTTTATAAAAGTTTAACCTTAATGGTGTAATGAACTCCCATCATAAAGCAGCTGGAGCAGTGCATCCTGGGATGTATAAATTATAGGAGCCTCTGAAGTTGTAATTGGAAATGGCAGCAACTGGAAGGTTGAAAGAGGCCGGCTTCATTGGGCTGAGCCCAGCTATTCTCTACTTCCTTTCAAAAGGCGCACAGAACTGAGTCTGGCTGTGAAGAAAGAATGTCCTCAGACCAAACTGAGCTCCTGGTTCCTCCGCCCCAGTTCCCATTTCCTGCCTCTGACTGCGTCTGCGGGGCCCGCAGGCTTTGGAGGTGGGATCCCCCCTCCTGGCCCTGTGCTCTGGTTCCATGCCCGCAGACAGAGTGGTTTGGGAGGGAATGAACATGGATGTGGGGGCAGCTGACGGGTTAAACTCCAGCCCCAGGTCCCCAGGGAGGGCTTCAGAGCAGTTGGTTTACTAGACTTCCCCACATCTCCGTAGTCTCATCTGTAAAGTGAGGAGAGTGAACTTACCTTGTGGAGTGGTTTGTGGGGATTGAACAGGATGCAGAGAGGGGGCTATTATGTGGGGTTAAGAGCTCAGGCTAGAGCTAGATGGTCTAGCTTCTGGTTGCAGCCCCTGCTGGTGGTGGTTGTGAGTCCTTAACCAAGTCACTTAGTCTCTCAGCTGCAGTTTCCACCATTGGGGGAAATAATTGGCCTCTGAAGAGTGTTTGGAGGATGATGTGGGTGACACTCGCTTGTCAGGGACTCAGCATAGTGCTTCCTTCATGGGCACACAGATCACCTGGGGAGCTTGCTAATGCAGATTCCAGTCCAGGATGGATGGGCCCAGATCGGCACTTCTAACAAGCTCCTAGTGATGCTGCTGGCTCATGGGCCATACCTTGAGTTACGAAGGCATAGTGTTTGACCCATTGTGAATGTTTAATAAGTGCTCACTGTGATTATCCATCCAGGCAAAAAGTGCCTGACAGCTGCACTTGCCCAGTACCTGCACAGGTATGCACATGGATTTTGCTCAGTGCTCCTGAGTGTGGCTCGTGAGCCAGCAGCAGCAACAGCAGCAGCAGCACCTGCACCTGGAAACAGGTTAGAAATGAGGAATCTCAGTGCCCCTTCTCCCCACCTCCATCAGAACGTCTGGGACTGGAGCCCCGGAAGATTTGGTGTAACCAGCTCTGGAAGTGCTGCTTCTGCACGCATGAGGAAAAGCCCTGGTTGGGGCTGATCCTCATGAGCAGGGTTTCTCTGAGGGCAGGTAGGTTAACTCCAGCATCAGAATCTCCTGGGGTGGGCCCTAGTGGAACTTGCTAAAGATATAGGTTCCTGGGCCCCACCTCAGACTTAGTTCAGAATTGCTCGGTGGGGCCATCGATCTCCATGGCCATTCAAGTTTGAGAGTCACTGGGAATCACTCAGTGCCTGAGAGCTGGGGGGAAGGGCAGGAACCCTATTCCCTACCCCCATCCCCTTGTGTATAAAGCTTTGCCTCTGCAGGGGAGAGTGAGCACTAGATCAGGAGTCAGGAGCCCAGCTCCAGCACAGTCCTGCCACCAAAGTACGGTTCCCCAGTGCTGTTCTGCCTGGGCCCAGCTGAACGAAGAGGTAGACAACCTAATGTCCACCAGTAGGGAACTGGATGATTAAACACGTGGATCGTGTACATGGACCTCTCTGCAATAATGAGGAAGGATGGTGCTAGAAAGATGCTTAACGAAGAGAAATGTTCACCTTCTTTAGTTCAGTGGAAAAAAGTGGTAGGTACAGGATGATACCTTTTTTGGACAGAGGAGAAAGAAAGACTAGAGGATGCTAATAGTTAATAATTTTCCTAGAGGGATCATGGGTGATTTCTGTTTTCTTCTTTTTGTTTTGTATTTTCTATAGAGAGCAGGCATTTTGTAATAAGGAAAAAATAGGCAGAGATAAACATGTCTAGTCCAGGGTCCTCAGGTCATAGAGCGCTTGCCCTGCCTGAGACTCATGGCCTCCCCAGCCAGTGGCCGCCCAGACTCCCAGGACCATGCTCTTCCCTCTCAACTCTCAGCTCCCCTGCTGGGATGACCTTCACCATCGCCCCCTCACCTCTAGGCTAAGCCTGATGCTCCCAGGCCTGGTGTCCCAGTCCCTCACGGTGTTTCTCGGCCTTTTTACTTCCTTTCTGCTTTGAGTCTTCCCTGGTATTGGCAAGTGTACCCTGTGTGGTCTACAAAGAGGAAAGAGTGGGGAGGGGAGAACTGAGAGATGGAAGTCTCACAGCTTGCAAGCCTCTGGGGCAGAGTTGAGTTTTCATCAAGGTGTCACTTTGGCAACTAAACCTAAATTCTAGAGTCTAGGCACATAGGATGTGCTAAGAAAGTAATGGTTGAATGAATGAAGCTTGGAAAGCAGTCAAGGACAGGACAAAGGCCCAAAGCTGTGTGATCTCGGGCTTAAGGTCCTCATCCCTATGATTCAGGGAGTCAGGGAGACTTGAATTCTGATTTCTCCAGGCCCTTTCAGCTCCGATCTTCTGGGGACTCACGTGCCTTCCCACCCCTGCTACCTTGCCTGGTTTTCTAAGCAATTTCTGCTGCCTAAGTAGACTTCCCCTGTCTGTTCCAGCTGCCCAGTGAGAGTTTGTGCATAAGTGGCCTCTCAAGGAAGGGCCTTCCAGGCAGGGCTTGAGCAGGGACAGTACTGTCCCTGACAGCCAGGCCTCCATGCCAGTTGCAGGAAGAAGGGAGATTGGTGGTTCTGGGATACTGATCCCACTGATTGCAGAGGGCTCAGGGGTACCTGAGCGTGTGTGGACCTGATACTGGCCTCCCGGGAACCCCGTGTAGCCTCTGTGCTGGCAGCCCCGGTCAGGTGTCTGCCTTTCATCCTCTCCTGGCCAACGCTGCCTTTATCCAAGGGCCCCCTGCCAGGCTTTGTGTCTGAGACCCCATTTCCATCAGCCCCCAGCAGCTCTGAGTCCCTCTGGCCCTTTGAGCTGCTATTTTCCATTGAGCAGCTCAGTGTGGAGGGAGGGTGGGAGAAATCCACTCAAGCTATTTGTTTTAAAAGACATTTAAGTAAACCCATGGGATCTGTGTGGTCACATATTTTCAGTCTTCTTTCAAAGTAATGGATGTGTTTCTGGATCTCTCTCACCACCACTTCCCTGCCTGGGACATGCAAGAGGCCAGGGTTTCAGGAAGACCAAGGTGCCAGGAGGCCAAGCCAGGGCTGGCAGATCAATGCTGGAGAGGGGCTGGAGAAACCTGAACCTGAGCGTCTATCTCCCTGGCCTGTGGTAACACCAGGCATGTGTGTCCACCCAGGATGTCAGGGAAGTGGCCTCATAGCCCTGTCTGTATACTCTTGGGCATGTTTTTGCTGGCCTTTGCCAGCAACCCAGAGGCAGGAGCCAGGAGCTCCTGGGATGTTCAGCAGAGGCCTGCAAGGGCAGTGGTGGGTAGGCTGGCCTCTCCGCTGGTGGGAACCCGGCCCTGCACAAGGTGCATCCTCCTCGCAGGCTCGGGGGAGCTTTTGTGTATGGGGTGGGAGGAGCAGGGAGAGGAGAGCTTCCCCTCTCTTTCTGCTCAACCCTCAGCCTCCTTTAGGAAACCTCCTCTGTCTGCCTGGGGCTGAGCAGTGGCCCCTACCCTGGGGTAGCTTGACACTCACTGGCCTGCCCCACGTTTTCTTGTTATTTTGCACCATGAGCTCCTTGAGGATGGGGCTTGGCATCTTCATATTCATGTCCCCAGAAGCTTCTAGTGCAACTGATGCCTCATCTGGGAGCTCTCAGAATCTCTGTCCGCTCTCCTCCCCCGCCCTGCCCAGGCAGTGAGCAGAGTATGCTGGGAACTTCACCCACTCACCTCACCTAACCCGCCCAGAAGGTGGCCCTACCTACCAGGTGTCAGGCTGCGGGGGACTGGAGTAATGGGGGTGCAGGGATGTCCCCCGGAGACAGATCCAGCCTCTGATCTCACTGGCTCCCTCTCCTACACCCTCAGGCAGGTGGCAGCAGTGAGGGGGCTGCTGATGCCAACCGGTCTGGCGGGTTTGTGGGGACCTGGCCCCAGGTGGCTCTCCAGGGACAGGATGTCCTGCTGTGAGGAAGCTTTGTGCCTGTCTTTCTCTTCTTACTGGTTGGTCCTCTCCTGGCCTTGCTCTCTTCTCTGCCCCCTCCTTTCTCCTGGCCTGGCCTGGGTCCTCTCTCTATCCTGCCCTTCTTGGGGTTCAGGACAGCATACTGTGGGGTGATGGGCTCAGGCAGAACAAAAGCCCTGCCTGAGAAACAGGGCCCCTCAGGAATGAGGTGGGGTGTCCATGCCACTGCCCTGTGAGACCTTGGGGGTACTGAGGCCCCGGAAAGCAGGATACCCAGAGGCTGGGGTGATAGGCACCAGGTAGGAGCTGGCAGGGGCCTGGAGATCACTGTCCCACCTCCCCCCCACTGTTGTGCCAAGGATGAGGGCCCAGAGGCCCAGAGAGGGCAGTCATGTGCCTAGGGCTCCTCCGCACAGTGACTCCTCCTGGCCCCCACTGCCAGGCTCCCCTCTCAGGGAGCAGGAAATGGAGGTGGGGGAACCCGAGTGTTCCTCTCACCCTCTGCGGGAGGGGCTGGGTGCCCCATTCCGTAGGTGTCAGCGGAACTGTCACCAGTGGTGGGCGCTGGTGCTGGGATTTCCCTGGCTGACTCACCCTCGGCCTGGCTGTGCCTCAGCCTAGGCAGGAGTCATTTGTGAAAGTGTCTGGGTAGCGACTCACAAGGAGTCCCGAGCCAGGCAAGGGGGCCCCAGTCAGGCTGTGGGCAGGGCCCCATGGAGCTCCCAGGCCCCCCTCCAGCCCCACTGCCCTCAGGCTGCCTCCCCACCCCTTGGCAGACCCTGAGGCCCAGCTGTCCTTCAAGCCCACCATGCCCACTCCCAGCCAGGGGCCTGAGTGCACTTACAGGGCTGCTCCCTAGAAGATCCCCCCGAGTGAAATGTCCTCCCTCCCCGTCCTGTGCCAGCAGAGGCAAGAGAATAGGAGGCTATTGATTCCCTGATCTCTAGGGCAAGAGGCACTTCACAGACAGGCTGACTGGGCAGGGGACTGTGAAAGACAGGAAGCGGGGGCAGGACAGTGACCTGCCAGGGTCCAAGGACCCATTGAAGAAAAGGGGAAAACGATAGACTCTCCCCTTTGTCTTGATGCTGTTTCTGGGGCCCAAGGTCCTGAAGCACATCTTCAGACCCGCCAGGCCCCCTCAGCAGGGAGCAGGCTGCAGCAGGCTCTATTTGTGGGCCGACAGTGTCACAATGATGGCATGGGGGTCTGGGGGAGGACGGCTTGTGAGCAGGCCCTCAGGGATGGTGGCAGCAGAGCTGCATGGGGCAAGCTGGGGAGGGGGTGGGATGGGTTGTGCAGATCTGGTGACTCGTGGCAGTCCCCACATTCCTGTTGCCAGCAGTGGGGAGGGTCGCTCCCTGACCTCTCTGGGCTGGAAAAGCAGGGGATGGTAACCTCTGGGGCCAGGCTGCCAGGGCTGAGGGCACAGGGGGACATTCAGCACCCTGGTATGGTTGGATCTTGGCGGCAGACTTCACAGCCCCCACACGCCCACCCGGCTGGGAAGAAATGCAGTGGTTTCTGTTAGCCAGGTGCCATGAGGAGCTCCATGTCTCTGATGAGCAGGGTGTCTGACCACCGGCAAGCCTGTCTGGGGCAGACGCAGGGCAGGGTAGCCTGGGGAAGGAATGTGGCTGGTAGGCCCAGCCCTGCATGGCCTCCTAAGCCAAGAGTGCAGGGTTGGCCCTGGCCGGCTCTTTTCTGGCCCGCTCTGCAGCAGGAGTACTGCGGCCTGAGCAGGCAGCATGCACAGCCGGGCTGGGGGCCTGGCCCAAACTGCAATGGCCCTCAAGGCAGGGCTAGCACCACCTCAGCCCTCTAAGGGCAGCTGTCTTTAAAGGAAATGTGTCAAGTCACTTGGGGAAATAGCCCCGTGAGGCAGGCCAGGTGGTGCTGAGGACAAGAGGACAGAGGCCAGCCCTGCACAGGAGCACACCAAAGCCCCGGAAGCCTGGCCTACTGCTGACCTTGGTGTGGCCTGGAGAAGGTCTCTGCATCCTTGCCCCTCACCTTCCATCCACAAATAAGTCTGTGTGACTCAGTGGCTCAGAAGGTTCCTTCCCACCCAGATGTCTTCCTGTTCTTTATTACTCACAGCTTTAGAGAGCAATGAAGGTCCCAGGACCTTCTCCTGATGGGCCTCAGATAGCCAGGTGCCACTGTGGTGAGGAGCAGGGTTGGCCCCTTCTGGACCCACCATTTCCTCGTCCCCTGGGAGTGGCAGGGCGAAGTGAGATGATGGCTAGAGGGTCTCGGTACAGGGCCTCCAGCAGGTAGTTGAACTAATAAGGAATAGCTGGTCTGATTGCCCTTATTGTCCTGCACTGAAGTCATCATCATTCTTTTTGTGAAGTTGGCTCCCAAAGCCTTTGGGGGCTGCCTGGAAGAGGCAGTGTGACTGTGTCCTGGCCCTCAGTCTGCTCAAGAGTCAGAAGGTCAGACAGGGTCAGCCAGAAAGTCTGGGCAGGCAGGAGGGGGCTCTGGCACCTCTCTTGGGCCTCTGCGGGCTTGGCTGAAACCGCCACTCCCATCTGCAGAAGGGCGGCCCAGCCCTCGGCGAGTTGGCTGGGAGACCTCAGAATAAGGAGCGCGTGTTCTGCACACATCTTGCTCACAGCAGATGGCAGCCACAACTGCCTTTCTCCCTGCAGTTCCGGTGCGCCTCCTTTCCCTTGCTCACCCCCACCCCACCCCACTAACTTTAGTTTCTGCCTTTCTGCTTTTGAAGATGGGGAGGCAGCCTGCAAGGCCCTAAAGCCGCCTCTGATGATGGGTAAAGCTTGGTGCACATCGCATGGACATTCACCTGCTTCATCGGGGCTGCTTAGTCTTGCCCTGGTTCCTATATGCCATCTCTGAGTCTCTGTGCTGGCAGCATGAGCTGGGAAGAGCAAGGGAGCTGGGCCTTACCTGACACTTCTTTTTTTTTTTTAACCGGTAAGGGGATCACAATCCTCAGCACAGTGTGGTCAGCACCACGCTCAGCCAGTGAGTGCACCAGCCATCCCTATATAGGATCCGAACCTGCGGCCTCGGCGCTACTAGCGCCGCACTCTCCCTAGTGAGCCACGGAGCCCGCCCTACCTGACACTTCTTTTTTTTTTTAACCGGTAAGGGGATCACAATCCTCAGCACAGTGTGGTCAGCACCACGCTCAGCCAGTGAGTGCACCAGCCATCCCTATATAGGATCCGAACCTGCGGCCTCGGCGCTACTAGCGCCGCACTCTCCCTAGTGAGCCACGGAGCCAGCCCTACCTGACACTTCTTGAACAGCAGCTAGGCACCAGGTGCTGTGCTCGGTGTCAAGGACACAGAGATGTAGAGGGTGCAGCTCTGCCCTTCAGGGGCTCCCAGCCTAGTGGGGAGCCTAGAATGGAGGGGGCACTGATCAGGTCCACCTCAGGGTTTGGCAGGCCCTGGCCACTTCACAGAGGAGGTGGGTTTAGGCTAAGTCTTGGAAGGCTAAGGAGTTCCCGGGAGAGCTTGATTGGAAAAGGCATCTGGGCAAAGAGAACAGACTGTGCAAAGGCACCGAGGCATGAGAACTCTGCCTGCAGTTCCTTGAATGGTGGCACATACTAGAGCAGGAGAAGCCAGTGCTGCCTCATCGGGATGTGCTGACCCTCCAAACATTGTGGCAGCTACAGGCAGGGCCACTGAGCACCCATCTATAGGCAGCAGGCCCGCAGGGGGAGGCCCACAGTGTTTGCTTTTCTCAGTCCTGCATTTGCCATGCTTCTCATACCTGGCAGGCTGTTTGCCCAAGGATTTGCCCTTCTAGAAGGTGGGTGGGGCTAGGCAAGAGTGGCAGGGAGGTATCCTGCTGCTTCTGGGCTCCCAGCTCCTCTACAGGCCCCACACTGCCTGTGAGCACCGCGCTGCCCTGTGGTCCCCGCTGCTGCCACAGCAGTGCCTGGCCTCGCCCGCGCAAAGCATTTGACTTTGCAGTGCCCGGGCCTGGCATGCCTGGCATGCCAGTGCAGCAGTGGCAGCAGCAGCTGGACTGTCGGTGAGGAACAGAAGCAACCCCCAGAGCCCTTGTGTTGAGGCCCTGGCCCTGGGGCGTGGGGGTGAGGGGCGGTATCAATGGAACTTTTGTATGACAAGAGGCAGAGGAGCACATGACCCAAGCCAGGAGCACCCGCAGACACATCTGCTTGTTCCTTTCCTGGAGCAGCCTGTCTGTAGGCCCTCACTCTTACTCCTAGTGGGGAGAGCTTGCCTTGATCCAGCCAATCCCTGCCCTGACCTTACTTTCACCCCTTTCTGATGAATCAGCCCCAGGAACTTGAAATTGAACTTCTCCAGCCTCTGTGCCTGCCCTCCTGAGGGTATGGCCATCCGGCATCCTCTGCCTAGTGTGACTGCATGGCTCCTTGAGGCCATGGTTGTGGTCCTCAGGACCAAGAGGAAAGGTTAAGTCACCAGTGGCTGAATGGATCTGGCATCCCAGGGAAGGGGGAGCCCTTTCCGTCCTGCAGCTGGGACCCCAGGGAGGGGCCTGCATTAGCCAGGCAGGGAGGCAGATACCTCCCTTCCTGCAATCCTGCCTCTGGCCAACATCATGAGGTGGATCTGATCCTGGGAGGAAGGGAATCTCAGGCATTGTCGTGGAGTTTCCACCTGCTTTGCTTTTAGCAAACCCACTGCTCTGGACTGTGATTTCTCTGCCACTTGTCGTACAAGCTGCGAAGACGAGCAGGTTGTTACCAAGAGGCTGCACTGTTCCCTTCATGGGCATAGAGCTCCATAAACAGAGGGCAGCTGAGAGAACATCTTTGCTCAGGCATGGTGACAGCTTTCCCAGATGGGCACAGCTGCAGAAGGTTGGCTGGTCACTCTCAATCTGGCTCTTGGGGAGCCCAGCCATGTGCTAGGGGTGGGCAGGCAGCCTGGCCAGTGTAGCCTGGCCTGGTGAGGGGAGCCCAGGTATCCCATCAGCACTTCTTAGCTGGGGAGCAGGACAGACATGGAGAAGGGGAGCGCTGGTCTCCTGAGTTTGTAATTTAAGTTGCCAGTGGCTGCCAGGCCCTGTATACACCCCTCTCCTGCCACTTCAGGGATGGGGCTAGGCGAGAGCTGACCCAGGGTGCAGCCTGGGGACAGTCCCAGAGTCTGCCAGCCTGGACAGCATTGCAAATAGCCCCATCCTCAGGCCTTCATCCTGTGCCTCTCCACTTCTCCAGCAGCAGTAACGACACCCACACGCAGCCCCATGCTGGGTGCTCGGCCTTTCCTTCTCATGGTGAGTGGTGCGTGAGGCTCCCGTGATCCCACCTACAGGTAAGGAAAGGCGATTTGTGCTGTGCTCTTACTCTCATCACTCAGATGTCATCTATCCCCCTTTTCAGGAATTGGGGCTGAAAGAGGCTGCAACTTGTCACGTCGAAGCAGCTGGGCCCAGTTTCCACTCTGGATTCTCTGACACCCAGCCCCACATCTTCCCTGCTCTGCCCTGCAATAAACAGAAGTGCTAATAAATAAGCACGTAATACATAATTAATCCCACCTCCATCCCTCTGGCCCTTTCTCTTTGCAGCACTCTCAGCACTTCCCAGACGTGATCTCACGCGTCCTGCCAAGGCCCCAAATTGCTGAGAGGAGGCCCTGAGCAGATGGCAGAAGGGCCGGGCAAAGAGGGGGTCACAGGGACTAGAACTCTGGCACCCCCACCGCCAGGCCCCTCCCTGAGCCTTCTACCTCTGGGGAGGGGAAATGCTGGGGCAAAGGCACGTCTCACGGCACCTGTTCTTTTTCTCTGGTCTCCTTTAGACTGCACAGATGCGACCCAGAAGGAGGAGAGAAGCCCCCACATGGGGTGCGTGTGCACGTGCGTGTGCATGCAGAAGCCCTGGGCTCTACTTAAAGGGAAGTAGTATTGCTGAGGCTTTTATAATGCTTTCTTCTAAGAAACCTCCTTTATATCTTGTTTGTTCTCACATTCCTAGGAAGTTGGCAGTAAGCAGATCAAGGTCATGGGGAGGGAGGCAAAATGAGGATCCAGAGAGCAGGCCTTTACCAAGTCGCCTTGTTTGATCCTCCCCACAGCCTGGGAGGCAGAGGCCATTCCTGTCTCCTTGTGTGGACAGGACCAAGGCTTAGGGACTCATCTGAGGTCATGCGGCAGTCAGTGCTGGGTTAGGTTTTGAACATAGTTCTTAGTTCTGATGGACTTCAAAAGTGGGAGCTCTTAAAACACTGGGCCATATGTGGTCATTCCTGGTCCAGAAGAAAGCAGGTGAGGAAAGAGGCAGCACCTTAAGGCTCTGAGTCTTCCATGGGATTGTATTCCTGAGCCAGAGGCTGAAGACTGTTAGAAATTCAGCAGGCTGGGGGAGTGACTTCTCAGGAAGTTGGACATCATCTGGTCAACACCCCCATCTTCCAGATGAAGACCCTGCGGTACTAAGAGGGGAAGTCATTTTCCCAGGTCCTTTCTCTTCACTTACAGCCAGGCCACTCTCAGTCCCAGGCTGCAGGCCCTGTCACTGGGGGAGGGCTCGAGTCCCCTGGCTGCATCCTCAGAGCTCAGCCCTCTGTTCTCTTTCTGGAAATGCTCTCTCCTGCCTCCCAGGAGGGTGTTTCACAGAGGTGGACACCCCAAGTCACACTGCCTCAGATGCACAGGGAGGCCGGGACTCGGAGCTGGGAGGTGCAGAGGAGCCAGGCTTGTTGGCACTCTGAGCCCCTCGGCAGCAGCACCTGCTTGCTGTGTCACTGCAGGCAGATCATCCAACATCCCCTTCCCACCACAGACACCTCCTCAGTAAAACGAAGATGCCACATTTCTTCCCTGCCTCACCCTTGGTGTGGTCACTGGGTGCCAGTGATGTCTGGCATGTGGTTGTTACTGTAGGGGGCCAGTTCATGATTGGGCTTTGGATCCTGGGAATGGGGCTGGCAAGGTGGTGTGGAAAGAGTCCAGGGCTGGAGTCGGGAGCCCTAGGTTTTGGGCTCGGCTCTGCACAGATCTTCCATCTCTGTCACTTGGGATGTGCTCAGAAATGTTTCCTCCTTCAGGCAGCAGGGACTTGGTGAACTCTCACCAACTGCCAGGCCAGTTGCTGAGTGCTGTGGACACAGCAGGGAAGAAAACAGGAGGCTCCTGCCCTGGGGAGTCAGACCCTGGCTGGGGAGCCAGATAGTAAACACATGAACAAACAATAAACAAGAGGAAAGTACTGAAAAGAAAATAAAACAGAGTCATGTGGTGGGGAAGAACTGGGGGCTACCTGAGATTGGGCAGGCAGGTCAGCCGGCCACACAGAGATCTAGTGGCAAGGGTGGGGGGGTTGTGTCCAGGCAAGAGGAGTGATGGTCAAGGTGTTGAGACAGGCGCTGAGATGTGTTTGGTCTGTTCAAGGGACAGAGAGAAGGCCAGTGTGCCTGGGAAGGAGGTGAGCGTGGGCAGGATGGGAGGAAGTGAGGACAGGCAGTGGCCAGGCACTGTGGGGCTGGCATAAGAGGGAGAGTGCTTCTAAGTGTGATGAGCATTGTGGAATGACTGCGAATGGATGGAAGGATGGATGGGTCAGTGGCTGCATAGATGATTGGGATGGATGATCGACGGATGGATGGTTGATTGGATGGATGGATGGGTGGCAGGTGAGAAGGATGGGTGGGATGGATGGATGATTGGTTGTTTGACTGGCAGACACATATTCTCCCTCCATTCGCCTTCCAGTATGGGGTTTACATTAGCTCTGAGATCTCCACTTGAATTAAGGCTCTCTCCACATGGTCACATCTGTTGTCAGGACTGGGTGACAGGAAGAACGAGGAGTTGAATGTTCAGGGGAAATGCCTTGAATCCCAAGCACATTATCCAGAACCCTCAGTTGTGGGAGCAGAGCCCAGTGACCAACCCTGCTGGGTGCCTGCTGGACTGATGCTCTGGCCTGCCTGCACGGAGGCTCGCCTGAGGTCAGGACAGGGCTGAACTGAAACTTTGGGTGAATATGTTGCTGTGAGGGTGGAGGCAGGCAGCCCCAGGCCTCTGTTCTTCAGGCGTTCCTCTAAGATCATGTGCGCCCTCTGCCCACCCAATTGTGTGGGCCAGAGACTGGACTGACACCAGTCAGCCTTGACAGTGCCCTCTCCCTTGCCTCCCTGCCCCTCTGTTACCACTTTGTCTGCTGGATCGCAATCTGGGCCACCCACTTGTCTCCACTCTCACACCTACCTTGGCCCTGTGGTTGCCAAGCTTGGACTCCAGGACCTGGCTTCCAGGTCCTACCCAGGCCAGCCCTGCCCACCTGTCCTCTTCGGTCCTCCTCTCTGCTCCTAACTGCTGGGCTGGTCTTGGCTCCATCCCACACGGTCCTCACACATGGGCCCTCAGCTGGGGGGCATTCTCCCATGCTTGTTCTCCTGCCACCCTCTCCTGTGGTCTTGTCACTGACTAATCCTTCAGATCTCTGCTCTAGTCCCTGGCCCCTCACCGCCCTAGGCAGGCTCCATGGGACCTCCCCCCTTCGGAGCACACATGCTAGAAGTTTTCATCATATGGAAGATTAGCTTGAAGTCTTTTTTCTTCTGGACCGTAAGCTCCATGAGAGCTGGCACCATGTCAGGTGTTGTTCATTGCCATCTCCCAAGTCCCTGGCACGTAGTAGGCACTCTGACTAATTGTTGGATGGATGGAGAATGACTGCATGCATGAATTTAATTTTAACCAGGTTTCCCTGTGTTCACACCACCCAGGACCACTCTCAGAGCAGTTTCCAGCATTTTCTCCTCCCAGAGTCTGCCCCTGCCCTAAGCCGGGGAACCTGGAATCAACACCTGTGGGTGTTGGTGTTCTCACACCTGCCACATCTGGGGACCATCTCCTGCCCTCTGCTCCTGGGTCAGCCAAGCCTGGGATCTGAGGCCTGGGTCTGTCTGGGGTCTCACAAGGAGGGAACAACTCACACTGAAGCATGCTCCAAATGGAAGAATGAAATTGTGGAGCACTTGTCTGAACAACTGCTAAATATTCTAACAGGGCCCCTGTCAAAGTAGAGCATGTCCCAAGGAGGCTTCCAGGGTGATGATGAGTTTGGAAATCAGGTCGAACCAAAAATTGTGGCAGAGGAACCATGGAACTGAGAGGATGGGGGGTGGGGAGAGGCTTGGGGTCAGATGGCTTTGGAGTCCTCACCCCTGAGCTGGACTCAGAGAGAGTCTGAGACTGGAGGCTGCCTGTGGTGGGTGGGCATGATGGCAGCAGGTCTCTTCTGTGTCTCTTGGGCCGGCCAGGGCTCTGCTCTCCACGGACCTGGTCCTTAGCACTGTGTCCGTGATGGTGGTAGAAATGCTGGTTGTAGGAAACTCAGGGTTTGGAAGCTCTAGCTGTCTCCCTCGGTGTTGAGGTTCTCTCATTTGGGGGTGGGCTCTCAGGCTGCAAGGATGTTCTGGTCAGGCCTGCTCTGTCTCATGCAGGGAGGGGGCACCCAGGAGGCCTCAGAACCCATGATTCTAGGTCACCTCCTACAACATCCACAAGCAGGAGTGGTATTTATAGCAGCCAGCGGCCACTGGGGGTGGAGAAGTCAGCACGAGCTGTGACGCAGGCCGACCCCTCCTGCCCCAGGTCCTCCAGTGCTGCCTGACTCTGTCACCGCTACCCCCTCCAGAGCCTTCCTGGGATGAGCAGGGAAAGGCTGGGTCTGCTGAGGAATCAGGCATTGTCACATTGCCACCCTGAGCCCTGGAGGAGATGAGGTGCCACTCCTGCCCGGCAGGAGCCTCAGCCTCAGCCTGTCTTGCCAGGACCTTGTCTGGCTCGATGGCCCCAGGTGGACATCCATTAGCATCCGGCGCCTGGCCCTGCTGGTCCCTCTCGGAAGTTGCTGTCAGCCTCTTGCTGAAAGGTTCATCACCTGGAGTTACTAGCAGCTCCATTAACCTCCCTCAGGCTGGCAGGGGTCAGCGGGAGGCCTGCCTGGTCCCTACGGTGTGTACAGCCCTAGGTTGACTGGGACAAGGCCCTGCCAAATGCCAGGCACTTCTCTCTGTGTTCTCATTAAGCAGTAGCAGAGTGCCATTCAGGATGCACGGGCGGCAGTCCCAGCCTGTGGTCACCAGGGCTATGCCAAGCAGGTGGCCCCAGCTCCACCTCCCACCATACCCAGGGAGCAGCCAGGAAGCAGAGGCCACAGAAGTACAGTGCAACCAGCTCCTGAGGGCAGGTCCTCTGGGAAGGAAGGAATGTGATGCCCAGCTCTGGAGTGAGAGGTCAGTAGGCTGGGCCCCTGCCCTTGCCCCACCTTTACCTGTCCAGGACAGAGTGGGTCTGTGGGTCCTGCTCAGGTGTGGGCAGGCAGAGGGCTGATGTTTACCAGTTGCTGGATGGCGTTGTCCCCATCACAGAGGACTGTTCCCCCACTTTACTTCTCCCCATTTCCAGTCTGAGTTGCCCAGAACTTCTGCCCATCCCCCACAGGCCAGGAGAGGGGCAAGTGGAGGCCATGGTTTTCTCCTGAGGAGCCTACAGTGTCACGGAGATAGGGAGGCAGATGCACCAGAAGCCTGCAGGAAAGTGGGCTGCTGACTTAACTGATCAGTCGTGGCTCATCAGCCAGGGCTGGGGCGGCAGGCCAGCTGAGAACAGGCACTGTCATTGGGGAGGAGCACCTGAAGCAAGAGGGGCCACCTGGAGAGGAGCAAATAGCATGGGGCACACTGGGTGGGTGAGCAGGTGGGAACACGTGGGTGGGAGGGGGGAGTGGGCGTGCTGGCTGGCAGGGACAAGTCGGATGGTGTGGAGGGTGTGGTGCTCGTGGTGGAGAGCTTCATAGCTAATGGTTGGGGGTTTTAATTTTATTTAAAGGACACTTAGGAGCCCTAATATGCTATTGAGAAGGGGATTGATTTAATGAAAACCATGTGTACCCCAGGAGGGAGGCACTGTCATCAGCATCATCCCGGTTTACAGACAAGGAGATGGCAGTTGGTTCACCTGGGAGGTGGCCAGTCCCTGCACTGAACATCCAAGGTCGTAGTTCAGTGGACATCTGAGCAAGGAGAGGCGCTGGACAAAAGCCACATCCAGCCTTGCCCCCTGCCCAGCAGCAGAGGGCCTTCCAAACCCTCGCCCCTTCTTGAAGGCCTGTCGTAACTTGTGCTTGGGCCCAGCTTTGTTGTGCTCAGGAGGTGGTAGGGGGTGGGGGAAGGCTGAAGGACAGAAGAGCCAGCCATAGGCCCTGGTCTCCAGGCTCCTGGGCTTTTTCCTGTGGCCCCTTTTGCCTTCCTGGCTCAAGCAAGGGGAGGAGATGCGTGGATGGTCCCCCAAGCTTGGGCACCTGCATGGAGCCCCGAGGCTGTCTCCTCAGCCATCCTGCAAGCAGAACTCAAAAAGTCAAGGCCTGAATGGGCTGAGAACGATTGAATCCAGTGGCTTTCAAGCATTGTTAAGCACTGAGACTGTTTAGTTCAACCACAATGTGACAAGGAACCCTGATATGTAAAACAGCTCACAGCTTCTCTGATTGACGTGGCCTGCAGGCCCTGGGATGCTTGCCTGCTAGGACCACCTCCCCTCAGCCATCTGTGGACCCTGAGGGTTTGCAGAAACCCACACGGAAGGGCACTGAGGTCTCCCTCACTGGGCACAGAAGGAGAGGAGGGCCACAGAGGGACAGGGACTGGGCCTTGGTCTGTGTGCTGTTGGTGGCAGTGATGCCACCTCCACTGCCATGCTCCATGGGGGCAGGGGACATTGGCCCTTCCTCTGGAATTCTAGAGCTCTGCAGACCTCTTCCCTGGGGAAAGAACTCATGTTACGCCGTCACTTGATCCCTGCCTGCTTCTGCGATGCCCAGAAAATGGTCGAAGCGAAACCCAATAGCCTGAGCGGCCGGCCTGTGCCCTAGATGACTGTGCCACTCAGGGAGGTGGCACCTCCAAGGATTCATGGTCCATGAATCTTCCCCCTGGCCTTTGAGCAGCATGCACCCAAGCAGGCCAGACCCCGAGCGCTGGCACAGCCTGAGGAGGTGCGGCAGGACCGTGGTGGCTGAGGGTATGCTGGTCATGGGGGGGCTTTGGGTGGGAAGGCGTTAGGCTGGGTATGCCCACTTAGCATTCATTAACAGCCTCATTAGAGACCCCCTAATGAAGTGGAAGGTGCTAATCCCTCTGGAGGTGTTGCCAGCACCCAAGTCTTAGTCTCCTCTGGAGGAAGCTCTGAAAAGTGGAGCAGATGAACTGCCTTGCAGGGGGCCACCTGGGGAGTGAGCTCCCAGCAAGCGGCTCCTGGGGTTAGGGGTGCGTGGGAGAGGCCGGGGGGAAGAGCAGGGGGTGGGGGTGGAATGCTGGATGGGGCAAATGGGCTTGAACGGTAGCCTCTGCCCCTTGGGGCATCCTGAGTTTGAGCTAGGAAGGGGCCTGCAATGGGACACCCTGAAACTCAGGCACACAGACAGACTGATGAAGGGCATTCCGGCAGGAGCACAGGCTTTGGAGTATTCTAGAACCTCTGGTCGTGGGCGGGAGCGCTGTGGCCCAAGCTGTCCCATGGGGTGGTAATTCCCAGTGCCAGTGAAGCCTCTGTGGGTGGGGGCTCCTAGGAGATGCCACCCCTCCTGCCTGAGAAGGTGTGTCAGGATTATGCAGGATGGTAAGCCTGAGGGCAGGTGTGGGTCAGCCTGGTCACCAGGAATTGAGAGCAGGGCCTTTCTGTTTGGAAGGGTTGACTTAGATTGCGGAGTCAGTGCCCTGCCATGTGGGGCAAGGCTGGATGCAGTGAGGAAGAAGTTCTCTGCATGCTGGGGAGAGAGATTAATAAATCATCAAGACAGCAGCTAATGCTTTCTGGGAGTGAGGCTTAATATGCATTATTTCATTGACTCCTTGTGACTTCCTGTGAAGTGAGCACCTTCATCAACCCATTTTGCAGATGAGGACACTGAGGCTCAGAGAAGTGACAGTCACAGACAACCAGAAGTGATGGAACCAAGATTCCAACCTAGGGCTGCCCTGCTTCAGGGCCGGAGGAAAGGCAGGGGTCAGCTCTTTAGACGGCTAGCACTCTCCAGGTCTCACACTTGAGAGAGGGAGTCTTCCAGGCAGAGAGGGGTAAAGACATGTTTAAGGTGTGAGGGGATGTGAAACGACTACAGAGGCCATTTAGGAATGACTGAAACCAGGGACAGGTGCTAGCCTCGACCTGCCTGCACCTTTCCTGCAGACAGGCAGGAGAACAGCCTGGAGCCACCCTTGGGGAGGAATGTTGGCTTGTGCTGGGAGGGTGCAGAGTTCCTGGCTGCCAGGCCACTTCCAACCCTGTGGCCAGCTGAGCCTACCTGTCTGGGCCACTCAGGCCATACCTGCCCAGGACACCGGATGAGTGTGGGACATGGGCCCATTCCTAGTTTCAGGAAAATAAATGGTGTCTAGGGAAGAATTCAGACACAAACCCTGGTCTGGCCAGAGCCTGGGTTCTCTGTCCACTCTTGGAAAACATCCATCAGGGCCCAAGACTGGGTGAGCCCTGATGTAAACCTCCCTGGGAGGAGAGAACAGGGGAGGCTGGGGTGGGAGGAGGGCCCAGCCTGGCTGACAGGGAAGTGTCCTGCTGCCCTCTGAGGCCCTCCATCCTCACTCCCAACAGCCAGCCGCCTTCCCAGAACAACCAGCAGGAAAGGAAAGGCCTCAATTGATTCCCAGGGAGTTGGCTAGTGTCAGTGCAGGGCCGGTGGCAGATGGCAAATTCTTCTCATTGTAGACAAATGGAAAATAATTAGCGTGAGAACGAGAAGCTGAAGCCTCAGTGATAAATGGAGCCCTGGTGAGGGCTCGGGGAGGGGCTGGGAGCACGGGCTCTGGAGCCTCATGCCTGGCTTTAACCTCTCTGGGCCTCAGTTTCCTCATCCATAAAATGGTAATAAGAATAGCACTTACTTCATGGGTTGTTAAAAAGATTAAATAAGGAGGCAATCTTTGTGAACTGCTTGTTACAGTATCCAGCATATAGTAAACGCTATATTGAATTTTAAAAAATAAACATGTGATTGAATAATTGTTGGAACTGTTTTGGGGGGCCATAATCATCATCCCCAGTAGTCAGGGCTGCTTCTTTTCATACTCTTCCCTGAACCCTGTGCCCAGCTCCCAGGTTGCATGTTTGTAGCCAGGGGTCTCTGGCCAGCAAGCTCATTGATGTTGCAGAGAGAACACAGCAGGTAGACTGGCTCCAAAGCCTGACTTGGCCACTCACACACTAGGTTATTTAGCCTCTCAGAGCCTCAGTTTCCCATCTGTGACATGCAAACAGCCAGATCCACCCACAGGGTTGTAGGGAGGATTGCTTAAGCGGCTAGCAGGTGGTGAGGGGCATAAGTGCTGCCCCCGCTGGTTTTTCAAAGTCATGGGAAGGTGCTTGTTGGTCTGAGACCCTGGGTGGCAGGTGGGAGGGGAAACAATGGCAGTGGTGTCCCAGTCCTACCCCCAGCCGTTCAGGTCACACTATTTTTGCCCCTGGGCCTGGGCGTGTGAGGACCCATCTTATGCAGAAATCCAGCCCCAGCACTGGGCAGGCTCGGCTCTGCCTTCTGCTCCGGCACAGCTGACGTGAGAAAAGCAACAGCTTTCGGGCCCCTAACTTTGGTTGCACGCACCCGGGCGCAGGCTGGTGGTGCACGTGGCCCCCAGCCCTCACGTGCTTCCTCCCTGTTGCCTTCCCCTTTCCTGTGCTTTCAGCGGCCGGCCCCTTGGCCGCTCCTGGTGGGCGCAGCCCCAGGAACTCAGGGTGGAACATGTGGGTCTTTGTGTGTGCGTGAGAATATGGGACTGACAGAGGCAGAGAGATTTTTTTCTTCCAAGTAACTCAAGGAGGCTGCTTGAAATCCCAGCTCTGCCACGTCCTCGTCAAGGGCTCTTCCGGCAAATCATTTGGCCTCTCTGAGCCTCGGCTTCTTCATCTGTAAAGCCGGGGTAATTCCTGCTCTAGCCTGGTGAAAGAGGACACACAGAGTTTGTAGCACCGTCCTTACTCCCAGCTCCACAGCCTGCTCTGTAGAGCTCCCCTGGGCTTAGTTTTCCTCATCTGCAGAATGGGGCTGGTACTTTCTCATGCAGTGGTGTGACTGTGAGTCTGGAATCAGACCAAGACCGAGAGAGCGCTCTGTAAGGGGAGGTTTGAAGCCAGCTCCTGAGTTCAGAAATAGGCACGTAGCTGAATCCTGCTCCTCAGAGGCAGCATGTAGAAATGACGACCTGGGTTCTGGAACAAGGCTGTGCGACCTTGGGCAAGTCACTTCACCTCATCTACAAAATATGAGTAATGGTAGTACCTACCCCGCAGAGGTGTTGTGAGGATCACATGAGTTTATGTTTGTAACGGGCATAGATGAGAGCCATTGTAGGCAACTCATACATTAGAAGAAATGAAGCAACCTGGCCCTGGCTAACAGGTGGGCTGAGACCTCCCTCTGTCCCATCACCCTAGAACTCCAGAATCGCTCTGCAGCTTCATAAAACGATTCTGGTTACTATATCTTGATCCCCTCCATCTGCTCTATTGTTTAAGCCTCATAAGCCAGCTCAGAGAGGTTAACTAGCTACTACCATCATGCGGCTGACAAGTCGGGGAGCTGGAATTTAACCACCACCAGAGCCTGTGCTTTGGATGCTACTGAAGAGAGTAGCAACCGTCTGCCAACGACTGGTGGGGGGCCTGCCCCAGCTGGGATAGGGCCTCTGCTCTGGGGGCCACCAGTTGCCCTGCAGGCAGTGAGAAACTCAGCCTCACTGTGATTAGTCTCCTCAAATTAGATGCCCCCCTTAGACTAGACAGGCTCCAGTGCCCAATACAGACACACTCAGAATCAGACAGACCAGGAGGGCAGAGCGGGCAGCAGTGTCTGTCCCTCTGAACTTTTTTGGAGCACCTTCCAATTTCACAGCCCTTTCCCGCGGGAACACCATTCATCATGGAAGTGGGAGTCCTGGGCTCTCCTCAGAACACTGAGGATCAAAAACCCTGTAGAACTAAGAGTCCTTTCACTTTGGCCTCCTGGAAATTTGGCATCTAGTGATAGTTTTACATGCAGCAAGCGTAAGAGCCTTTGTGACACACACCCATGTGAGACCGATTCATTGCCCAGCCTTCTATTTTGACTTGCCTAGAGGGGCTGTGACTTTCTTTCTTTTTTTTTTTTTTTCCTTTTTTTTGTCTTTTTTCGTGACCGGCAACGGATCGCAACCCTCGGTGTTGCGCCCGCACCTCACTCAGCCAGTGAGCGGCCGGTCTGTATGTGGGATCCAAACCCTCAGCGGGAGCGCCGCAGCACACTGTAGCAGTGCGCCACCGGGCCAGCCCGAGGGGCTGTGACTTTCTGTTCTGGGCCATGGCTCTTGGTCCAGGACTGGGCAGCTCGAGAGTGTGGCTAGACCTGGCTCCCCATCACCAGCTCTGCAGGGGGTAAAGTGGGGGCCCGGGGAAGGTGCTTTGGGGGTGAGAGTCTCTGCTCCTTTGTCAAACTGGCTGCAGAGTGATGGGGCACACCCCCTGGGAGGCACGAGAGCCAGTCATAGGTGACTCTCTGAATGAAGCATGCAGCCGACGCCTTCTTGAAGACTGACTTCCAGCAAGGGAGCCCATGTGGATTTTGCCAGCTTCTACAAAGGTTATGCATTTTCAAGAGCATAAGAGAGGATCTTGGCCCAGGTTCCCTGGGGTGACACTCTGCTAACAGTAATGTCACAAGGGAATTTGAGCTGTGTGTGCCCTGAGGAAAGAGAAGGGAGTGGGCTGGCTCGGGGACTCTGGGCTGTGTGTCTAGCACCTGGTGACCCCACAGGGATGGACATTATGGGAGAAGTTGGAAGCCCCTGTGTCCTTTCTGACCTCAGTTTTGTCACCCATTAAAGAGTGTAGTGGGACTGTTCTGAGACCCCATCTAACTCCGACCTTCCTGTATTGGGTGTGGGCTGTGGATAGCAGCAGGAATGACCTGTGCCTCCTGCCTGCTCAGCCTCTTGCTCCTCAGAAGGTATATGGGCAAAGTCTCTGAGCCTCAGTCTCCTCATTATTAAATAGTAACCATAACAGAAGAGGCAGTGTTTACCCAGCATTAACTGCACAACAGGTGCTGTTGTAAGTGTATGACTCATTTAACCCTCCCGATAATTCTGAGGTAGGTACTCTCCTTATCCCCATTGTACCAATGAGGAAACTGAGGCAGAGATAGGTTAAGACACTTGTCCAAGACCACACAGCTAGTAAGTGGTGGAGCCAGGACTAAAACGCAGTCTCTTTTAGAGCATATACTCTTAACCAGCCCTCGGTCTGTCTGTGGAATGAGAGTGACGCTGTCACCCTGCATCCCTGCTGTGGGGACTGAAGGCAGTTAGTCCAGGGCTTGGACATAGGAGGTGCTCAGCTGATGTCAGATGTATCCCCATGGCCCAAACCTGGCTGTCATCCCCTACTTTAGGCTCAACCTTCAGCCCGTCCCTGGGCCCAGATGCCTGAGGCCAACTCTGGCCAGGTGGGAAATCTCATGAGCTGGAGGTGGCACTGGATGGGCCTCCCAAGTACATCATCCTGTCCCCTGTGGTGCCCGGGCCCCACTGCAGACAAATAAGGTGACCTCTCATCTCCCTCCAGTCCCGGCCAGAACTGTCTGTGCGGGGCCCTGACCCAACACCCTCCTTCCTCCTCTGTGAGCTCTTAGGGCCCTGTCAGCTGGGAACCCTACTGCTGAGGGGCTCTTCTCCCTGAAACCTGCTCCCTGGGCCAAACCCACGGGGGACCTTAGGATGAGGGGCCAAGGCCCAGCCTGCGGAGCCTTAATCAGCAGTAGCAGGTGGCCCATGGTAGGAGCAGTGTCCCCACACAGAAGGCCTCTTCTGTTTGCCCACTGCAACCCTTTCCCATCCACTGGAGCCAGTCACGGTCACCAGTCACCCCTCACAGACCCCCAGCACACAGTCACAGGTCACATTACAAGAAGTCCTAAAAGAACCCCTCAGTGCTCTGTTAATACATTGGCCACCCCGGATGGATCCCTGGGGTGTGCCAGGACCTGTGCAGATCCCTTCGGCAGAGTCACCCCAGTCAATTCTCACTACAGCCTTGTGATCCCATTTTGCAGATGGAGAAACTGAAGCCCTAGCACAGTTCTGATGGCCAGAGAAGGGGAGATGGTTCTCCCTGAGCTGCCAGGGGAAGCAGTGGGGCGGGAGCCCCGCCTAACAGGCAGGAAGGGAGGGATGTTTCCCCAGAAGGGAAGGGTGTGAGCTACGAGGGGGAAGGAGCCGCTGTCTCACTCTGGTGACTGGGAGGGGAGCTGTTGCTGAGCAGGCTGGGGCCGGGCACTGCAGATGAAGGCTGCAAAGCCCGCCCCCAGGGGCTCTCAGCTGAGCTGGGCAGGGATGGGAAGCAAGGAATTAGTAAGTTAACTGTAGGATAACTGTGACCAGGGCCACAGTGGGATAAGGGGCCAGGGGATCCCATAAGGGGAGCAGCCTGTCCCCTAGGAGGAGGGTGGGGTGGGTGGCAGCTGTTGGGGAGGGCTTCAAAGAGGAGGTGACTTCTGACTGGCCTAGAAAGATGAGTAGGATTTTGCTTGGCAGAAGAACTAGAGTATCAAAGCATGGACCCTTCCAATGTGGGGTTTTTAGGGAGCAGCGAGACTGGGGAATGGTGTCAAGATGAGTAGGATTTTGCTTGGCAGAAGAACTAGAGTATCAAAGCATGGACCCTTCCAATGAGGGGTTTTTAGGGAGCAGCGAGACTGCGGAGTGGTGTCAGGAAAGGAGGGTGGGGCAGTGCAAGGAGGGCCTGGAGAGCCTCCCATCCAGAAGGGACCTCATGGCTGAGGGTGGGCTCTGTGCTGGAGGTGTCTGCACCTGGATCCCTGAGGGCTGGGGAGCAACTTCCTGCTCAGGGGGTAGGGAAAGCGTGGATTCAGAGAGGCTGAGGCACGTGCCCCAGGATGCACAGCCTGCTGGTGACTGAAGCTAGCTGCTCACCTGAGAGACCTGGACTTTATCCCGTAGGCCCAGGGGAACCATGGAAGGGTTTTAAAGTAGGGAACAGCGTGCTCAATTTAAAAAAGAGTTTTGCATTTTTAGAAAGAGGAACTCCGAGAATGATTAATACTTAACCCAGGGGCCTGAATCACCAGCAGGGAAATTGGGCCATGTGGGTGGGGGAAGAAAGAGGCTCCCTAGGGCCACTGAAGTTGTTTCATCCATGTGAGGGGTGGCCCTGGCACCCCATTCACACCTTCCTGGGCCGGGGACTGAACCAGAGGCATGGGGAGCCCCCAGCTGTGCCCCTGTACCCCGCTGCTGGACTGGGTGATGTGCCTGCCTTGGAAGCCCCACGGGTCTGGAATAGGAAGGGTAGGCAGTGCCGCCCCACCCCCACCCCACCCCACCCCACCGTGGTTGTTAGAGGGCACTGACTGTGCCCCAGGGAAGGAGGGCCAGAGGAGATGCTTTGTGACAGCCCCAGACCAGGAAACAGCCTTTGCCCTGCCCCCTCCTGAGACATTTCCTCCAGATGAAATCACATCCCCACCAGGGGAACAGGCCCCCATTGTGATGGGCTGGGGTCTCTAGAGAAAGGGTGCCTTTCAGACCCTTAAAAATAACAGCCCTGAAATTTATGAATTGGCATGGAGGGTAGAGTGGCCCATCCCCCCATGCAGACAGGCCCTGACCTGTTGGTGACCAGCTGGAGAATCTACTAGCCCGGGCGGGGAGGGGCAGCTGGTCCACCAGGAGGTCCACACGCATTCTGCTGCCCCACCCGCCCCAGCTGCAATCAGCTCTGGCATGCGTCCGTACAATTAGGGCCTCTGCAGACCTCCTCTCACATGCTCCTCACCAGAACTTCAGGAGGTGGGATAATTGACATTTTACAGATGAGGAAACTAAGGCACAACTAGTAAGTTACACAACTGGTGGGTGGTGTGGAGCCTGGGTTTGAAGCCAGCCAGCCTGAATTTTGCAGGGGTCAGCTAGCTCCAGGCGTAGGCCTGTCACAGGGTACTTGGTGGGGTCAGCCTGCAGGAGCCCTACCATGTGATCTAGGTGGGCCCTGGTGCAGATCGTGGCTGCTGGCCTCAGGCTGGTTGCCACCTGAGCAGGGGGTGGATGCTGGGGGAGAATAGGCTGCCGCTGGCCGTATCACTCCAGTGTCATGCCAGTCCTCGCCTCTGCAGAGCCCGGTGCCAGCTTGAGAGCTGGGGAGGGCGTGCAGGCTGCAGGGCAGAGGAGGGGTGCTCAGAGTGTGAGTTCGTGTGTGCTGGACAGGTGTTATGTGTGAACCGAAGGAGAGTTAGCCATTCTTGACTCCACATGGTGGAGAGTGGGGGTGAGGAGGGTGACTGGAAAGGCCATCCCGGGGTGTCCCTGAGAACAAGATGTCTGCGCTGCTGGCAGGGGCAGGACCCTCGCCCTCCAGCCCCTCTGGGCGGTGCCGCCCGCTCCTTCCCCTCCCTGTCCAGCCTGATTGGAGCAGGGCGCAGAGCTACAGCACCTGCTGGGACTGGGCTGGCCCCACCTCTCAATGCACCCCGTTTGGTAGAGGGGGCTCCTGGCAGCCCCTGACAGTCCCTGGAGCCCGACCCCATGCTCCACCTTACACTCCGTGAGCCACCCAGAGATGGGGAGGGGTGGTAGTGCCGCATGTTGGTAGCTCTGTCCTGTCCCACCCCTGCTGTCCCCCGTGGTACCCCAGTCCCCTCCCATCCCATCACTTTGAACCTGAACCGGTGCCGTGAGCCACTAGTCACAGACACTGCCGAAGCCCCTGCCCCCTACAGTCCACAGACACCCACCCCCAGCCACCCCACACTGTGGCTCCCTTGCTCTCCATCCCTGCTTCCCAGAATCCGTGCTCCGACTCCTCCTCAGGGAGAGAGTGGGATGATGTCACTTCCTGAGGGTGGGGGGAGGAGTAGGCACGACCCCGGCAGGCTAGCCCGCCAGCCCGCCAGCTCACTGGAGCAGCCCTGGCAACGGCTGCATGAAGTGGCTGTACCGGGGAGGAGGAGAGGGAGACGGACTGGGCCAGACATCCCGGCCAGTCACGTGGCCCCCGCCCTCTTGCCCACTCCGGGGGCTGTGCCCACAGTCTGGGGAAGACTTGGCCACTTCCTTCCCAAATGATGCTGGTCTCCTTGGACACACGTTTTCCCTGGAGCCGTCACTGGGGAGAGAAGGACCTGCTGCCTGCCCCTGGACCGGGTGCCATGTAAGCCTCTACCAGCGTTGAGGGCAGCTGAACACCAGCAGGGTGCCCAGCCCCCACAGCAGGGGTCTCTCTATGCAGTTCAGTGCAGGGTCCCCTAGAGCCCTTCATGGGTATCTCTGGGAACCATCCCCCCCCGGGGGAGCCTCCCACCGCACCTTTACTCTTCTTTCTGGGACTCTAAGGAGTGGGGGTCCTGGGTTCCTGGGCACTCCTCCTTGAGCTTGCTGGTGGCTAATTTGCTTTCAGCTACTTCAGGGAGTTGTCCTTGAGCTTGCTGGTGGCTAATTTGCTTTCAGCTACTTCAGGGAGTTGGGAACTGGATTGTAAAGGCTGCTTGGCACAGGGTGGGCTTGGGAGGTACAGTTGCTGGGAGGGTGGGTCACCCTGCGGGGCTCACCCACTGCTCTTCCAGCGATGAGGGGCAGGTGTCCTGAGCGGGAACTGGATTGTAAAGGCTGCTTGGCACAGGGTGGGCTTGGGAGGTACAGTTGCTGGGAGCCTCTACCAGCGATGAGGGGCAGGTGTCCTGAGCCATCCTCCTGATCCCATATCTCACTCATATTCTTTTTTTTTTTTTCTTTTTTTTTTTTTATCCCATATAGGGATGACCAGTAAGGGGATCTCAACCCTTGACTTGATGTTGTCAGCACCACGCTCAGCCAGTGAGCGAACCGGCCATCCCTATATGGGATCCGAACCCGGGGCCTTGGTGTTATCAGCACCGCACTCTCCCGAGTGAGCCACGGGCCGGCCCTCTCACTCATATTCATCCCTACCAAGAGGCATAGCTGCAGTTGGGAATTCTGTCTGACGGGCGCAAAACCAAGCCACAGGGCGTGTGTGCAGGGTTCCTGCAGAGCAAGAAACTGCAGACTTCATTCGGCAGATACTTACTGAACACTTACTGTGTGCTGGCCACTCCTCACCCTCCATGTCTGTCAGTCCCGGCCGACAACTGTGTACATGCCTTTTCTCCAGAGCCCTCAGCCTTCCTCCTGCCCTGCTGGGCTCTGTGCTGAGGGGCAGGCTCATTCTTGGCTAGGAAGCCCCTGCCCTGACCCCAAGGATTGTGTGCACTGGGTCAGGTCTCCTTGTGGAAAGTTGATAAAGGGGTTGGAGGCTGAGGGTCCCTCTGATCTCATGTAGGAGGAAAGGGGAGGTGAGTCCAGGTCTGAAATGGAGCTGAATAGTTACTGTTGGGGTAACCCCAGGCAGAGGCTGATTCCAGGGGGTGATCGCCAGTCCTGGGGATAGGAGAGAACTCAGAGGTAAAGCTGAAGCCAGTGTCGTGCGCTGAGGTTCTTTGTGTTGGCTCTGGGGGCTGGATAGGGCAGGAGGCGGGTCCTGCCCAGGGATGGGTCAGTATTTCTAGTGGCCTGGAGGCCCCTGGACCATTGGACATGGAACTGGCGGCCAGGGACAAAGATGCCTGTGCTACTTGCTACACAGGGGACTGTCCCAGTGGCCCAGGAGTACAGTGGTCCTGGGTGCTGCAGCCACCCTGCAGCTACAGGTCCCCTCTTTTCTTTCAGGAGGTGAGCGCCAGGCCCACTGAGCCTCTGCAGATCTGCCGCCAGCCATGCCCGGGATCGTAGTGTTCCGGAGGCGCTGGTCAGTGGGCAGCGATGACCTTGTCCTGCCAGCCATTTTCCTCTTCCTCCTGCACACGACCTGGTGAGTCTCAGGAGTCAGGGCTGCAGGCCTGGGTTTAGGGAGAAAGGCCTGGAAGGAAGCTTTCCAGCCATCTGTTCCTCCCTGCCCGGCCCAAGCCCTGGCTCTGTCATGCTCCCAGTTCCCAGGAGGAGGTGCCTGAAACATCAAGCCCCTTGGAGCAATACCCACATGGAACCCAGAAAGCCCTGCCAGCTGCCACAGGACCTGACCCCAGTGCTGGGGAGGTTGTTGCTGCTGTCTTCCATAGCTGACAGCTGGGCTTCCTCTCTCGCATCCCTGTCCCTGAGTCTCACTGGCCACCCACCCTCAGAAGTATTCGATGTCAGGTGGATGGCAGTCCCATGGGGCAGGTGCCTGCTGCTACCTCTCCTCCTGCTGACCCAGGCTGGACAGGGCCTGCCTGCTGGGGCCGTGTGGGGTGCAGGGGCCGCTGCCTCGCTCACATGGTGTCCTGCAGGTTTGTGATCCTGTCTGTGGTGCTCTTCGGTCTGGTCTACAACCCACACGAGGCCTGCTCCCTGAACCTGGTGGACCACGGCCGTGGATACCTGGGCATCCTGCTGAGCTGCATGATCGCCGAGATGGCCATCATCTGGCTGAGCATGCGTGGAGGCATCCTCTACACAGAGCCCCGCGACTCCATGCAGTACGTGCTCTACGTGCGCCTGGGTAAGGGCCACCCGCCTTCGGGGGGTTGCTCCAGACGACCCCCACCTCCAGTCTCCTCCTGTGCTCATTCATTCATTTAGTCACTATTTATTGGGCTTATGTTCTGAGCCAGGCCCTGTACAGACTGAGGTGCAGCAGCGAACTAAGACTTTCTGGGGCTTACATTCAGACCAGGGGCTGCAAACCATGGCGCCTGAGGACCAAACCCAGCCAACTGTGTGTTTTTGTAAATAAAGTTTTATTGGCACACACCCATTCGCTTATCGTTTCCAGCTGCTTTGGCACCATAACAGCAGAGATGGAGTAGTTGCTACAGAGACCGTAGGACCCCCGAAGTCCAAAATATTTGCTCTCTGTCCTTTTACAGAAAAAATTTGACAAACTCTATTGTAAACCAAGTGCACCTGCTTTGTAATCCTTCTCAGAACAGACCCACCCCATGGTGGGAAGCCTGCCAGGGGCCTGGACCACCAGCCTGTGTCCTCTTCCTGGGCTCAGTTTCCAGCCACTTCTCCTGGGCATTCCTACTAAGCACTTCTCTTGTGCTTCTGTGCGCTGGGCTAAGCCCTTACCCCCATGTTAACTCATAGGGAGGAGCTATAATTAATCTCATTTTATAGATGAGGAAACTGGGGCTCAGGGAGGTTAATTAGCACCCTCAAGTTCATATAACTAGTAAGTGCGTAGGTGTTAGAGCTGGAATTTGAACCCAGGCTATCTGGCTGCAAAGACTGGGCTCTTAGCTGCCACAGTACTGCCTGTGGAGCTGGGGCTTCCCATCCTGTCCCCTGTGAGGTCTTCTAATCTCTTCCTCCTACCTCACCCCTACCTCCTCCCCTCCAGTCTCACCCTGGGCCCAGTGCACAGGCCTGAGC
The DNA here is from genome assembly GCF_000696425.1 of Galeopterus variegatus. Classification (NCBI taxonomy): domain Eukaryota; kingdom Metazoa; phylum Chordata; class Mammalia; order Dermoptera; family Cynocephalidae; genus Galeopterus; species Galeopterus variegatus. Next base: position 378,368 of record NW_007727350.1, read on the forward strand.
AGGGTGCAGACCTTGAGCAGCTGGCTGCTGGGGCTCCCTCCTCCACTTCCTCCTCCTCTCAAGTTCCAGAGGTCTCTTGAGGGCAAATAGTGGTTTTCATGAAATGGACACGCTCTCCTAATTTTCTCATGGTCCTGTGATGTAGATGTTGTCACTCCCATTTTACAGATGAGAAAACGGGGGCTCAGAGAGATTAGATAACTTGCTCAAGATACGTTTGATTCCAGAGTTTATGCCTGTAATTCTGAAAGCCTGAAAGAGCAGGGAAGTGCCTCTTCATTGTCTGCTTTTCCAGATACCTTCTCAAGGAGGCATAGGGGATCCAAGGGCACATAAGCCAGAGTAGGTGATGGGCACTTGACAAGGGACTGAGCAGACTGGGCAGGGGTTGACGGGACAGAAGGGTGAAGGGACAGCCGTGGGCCTGAGAGGCAGAGGGGCAGTGGGAGTCTTATGCTGACCCCTGCTGCTGAGCTGGCTGGAGGTCCTGTAGTAGCAGGGGCCAGGCCTGGGTTCCTGGGCCCTTCCATGGCAGGCAGACAGTGGCCATCTTTCAGCCAGGGCCTGCTCTCCTTGTAGCCATCCTGGTGATCGAGTTCATCTATGCCATTGTGGGCATCATCTGGCTCACTCAGTACTACACCTCCTGCAACGACCTCACTGCCAAGAACGTCACCCTCGGTACGTCTGGGCCAGAGCATCAGCCAGCCCTAGGAGTGGAGGGGACGGGATCAGTTTAGAGAGGAAGAAGCCTGGGCACCACAGAGGGAAACAGCTTCTGAAAGGTCACCTGGCAGGTTGGTTGGGCAAGGCTGCTTCCTTCACCCATGTGGTCTGGTATGGGTGGCAGCAGGCGTGGAGCTGCCCGGGGCAAGAGCTGAGCCTCTGCAACACCTTCTTGGAAACCTGCAGAGCTGCCTGCTCTGTGCTGAGGGTCCTTGGGGTCACGGCTCAGCAAGGGCACAGCCACGTATGTGGACAGAGTCTGGGACAAGGGGCTTCTGAGCCTTGCTGTTGGGTCCCAGAAGCAGCTGGAGGTAGGGAGGCTCCAACACCCCTTACTTCAGATCTGGGGAACCAGGGAAGTGTCGCCAACACCTCTTGCTTCCCACTGCTGCCCCTGCAGGGATGGTCGTGTGCAACTGGGTGGTCATCCTCAGCGTTTGCATCACTGTCCTCTGCGTCTTTGACCCCACGGGCCGCACCTTTGTCAAGCTGAGAGCCACCAAGAGGAGGCAGCGCAACCTGCGGACCTACAACCTGCGGTCAGTTGGCTGGTGGGTGGGCAGTCCCCTAGTGGACTTTGCTTCCTTGTCTATAACTTGGGAATAATAGTGGATTCTCACTATGATGTTGTGAGATTTAAATGAGATGATATGTGCAAAGTGGTTAACGCGATGCTTACGTTTGGTAAGTTCTCAGTAAATGGTAGCTACTGTTACCATTGTCATCATCATTAGTGCTAATAATAATGATACTAGTAGGAGGAGACACTTATAAACCAAGCCAAGCATTGCATATTGTAAATTACAACTATTCCATTGGTAAGTTCTCAGTAAATGGTAGCTACTGTTACCATTGTCATCATCATTAGTGCTAATAATGATGATACTAGTAGGAGGAGACACTTATAAACCAAGCCAAGCATTGCATATTGTAAATTACAACTATTCCACGAGGTAGCTGTTACCATCTTCCCATAATACGGATGGAGAAACCCAAGACACAGAGAGGTTATGTGATTTGCCTGAGGTTACACAGCTAGTAAATGGTGCAGCTGGGAACTAGCCTAAGCAGTCTGGCTTTAGAGCCCTTGCTTAACTACTGCCTCTAGGATTCAGGGCTTGGAGGAGGTTAATCAAGGAAGGCTTCCTGGAGGTGGGCAGGAGGAGTGAATTTTGCATGGTGTTTTAAAGAAGTAAAGAAGCTGTGCCGTGGCAGAGAAAATGAGTGAGGGCATCCAGGTAGAGTCATAATAATTCCTGTTTATTGCAAGAAAAAGAGAGGGGAGCTTCCAGGGTGGATCACAGTAACTCCTGCTAATTGACCTTCTGCTATGAGTTAGGCCATACGCTGAGCCCTTTACACGATTAGTCCATTTAATCCTTTTGCTAACCTCAGTGCAGTTGTGAGACCCATTCTACAGTGAGGAATCCACATCCCAGAGAGGCCAGGTCAATTGCCCCAGGTCATGTTGGTGGGGCATGGAACTGGCACATCGTTCCAGCCCAGAGTAGCTAGCTTAGAGCCTTCACCCAGTGGGACAGGCTTCCCAGGCCCCCTGCCCAGCAGGAATTCTCACAACCCCACCCTCCTGCACCTCTACATTTGGCTTCCCTCGGACCTTTCACATCAGCTGGGCACTGCAGCCATGCCTGGGTTGGCCACTTCCCAGCACCAAATGTCAGGTCTTGGAGCCAAGGCCCTGGAGCCCATTTTCCCTCCTGGGTCATCTGGCCAGCACCCATCCCACTGTGCTCACTCTGAGCACATGCCCCCACCGACCTGCTTTCTGGGCTCCTTGGCCCTGGAAAAAACTCTTCCCTTTCTGAGTCATGGTGATTGCTTTTGGGTCTCAGGGCAGCCAGCGCCTTTGCAGTTGGAGGTTGGTGGTTGCTGTCATTTTAATTAGGAAGCTTTCCTGCGGTTTCTGGCCCCTTGAAGGTGAGTAAGAGCTTACAGGCTCTCTACCTGTTGTGGTTTCTCCAGCTCTTGTTTAGGGCATAAGAGGCAGCCTAGGCCATGGGATTTGCTTAATTAAGCCTGACCGCTCTCAGGCTGTTTTCCACTTGCCCTCTGCTCTGAAACAGTTTTTCTACAAGGGCTTTTTCAAGCCAGCAACTTCCCAGTGTGGGGACACACACACCCCTACTGCCCCTCACTGTCAGGTTATTTTGGTTTTGGGAAATTAGGAAGTTGTTTAAGTCCTTGGCCTTTTCTCCTTCCATTGAAATGTGTTGGTGGTGGTGGGGGAGGTATTCTCAGCACTGCTCCCTGAGAGCCTTGATCTTGAATTTTTGCAGAAGGAACATCTGCCCTCCCTTAACTTCCGTGAGCTGCTGAGCAGATGGCTGCTGGGGTCCATGAACTTTCTGTCCAGACAGTATGCATCTCCTGTCTTAGTCTGGGTAGCCTTACTGATGCACTAGACCAAACCTGTCACCTTCTCATTCACATTCCTGAAACCATCTGCCCCCTGGTGTGTATAACGGGTACTGCAGTGAAGTGTAGCGTCCGCACTTCCATCGGGTCAGAGGCCCAGCAAGAAATTCTCTTGGACCATTTGAAAGCCCAATTCAGTCATAAAACATTGAAGATGCTCTGGGGACTCAGCTTAGCCAGCACACTGTCCCTTCATCAAGCCCCTGGAAGGTGGGACATTGGTTTAGGGTATAAGGTTGCCCAAGTCCCTAAGCGTTGGTAGATCTCAGAAACAGCAATTCCCTTGTACCCTTTCCTAACCCACACCTGAAGCCATGGAAGACTGTACCCCCGTGCTCTCCTCCTTGTGGTCAGCTGCCTTGTGGAGCTGGGCTTGGGAAGTAGGCAATGGTCCTGAGCCACAGAGAAGAGCCAAGAGGCTCAAGGAGGGCCTGGCCTGTCATTCCTGATGGATGTTAAGTGCCTCAAGCACATTTGCAGGCCACCCTTGCCTTCTCCTGACACCCAGCATCAGACTTTTAAAGGGCCAGCCCAAAGCGCAAAAGCAAGCCAGCCCCTTTTTGTTCAGTTTTAACGTTGGATCTGTTGTCTTTATGCCAAAAACACACTGACTTCTGGGCACCCAGCATTAGATAATTGACCCATTGCCTCGCCTTTGGGTGCAGACTCCTGAATACCCTGATTCGCCATCTGAGAGGGCTGGGGGTGGGGGGTGAGAATAGGCAGGGAGCAACCATGCAGATGAGGGGCAGCAGCCCTCTCCCTACCTTGGTAACAGATTCAAGAAAGTGGGAAATGCAGAGCCACACTCAGCCCCGGACATTTCCTCTAAGTACAGAGTATACGAGTATCTAAAATCCTTTCCAAGGAAAAGCAGGTCTGTCTGATGGAACGAGGCAACAGAGAGGCCCAGCACCCTGCTGACATCTCCCAGGGCTCTCTTTGAGCCTTTGGACCCCTGAGCTGCAGAGTAGCCCTACTTTTGGCTCCAAGCTCTGAACCCCCAGGGCTTGCCCATGTTCAGTCTTCCAAAAGCCAGGGAGCAGGGGCCATCCCCTGCCGTGGCCAACAGCATACCATCTTAGGCCAGCAGGAGTCCCCCAGGGAGTGCCCCTGCTGGCCTTCAGCCAGGTCACTGGCCACCCAGATTTGGCTGTGCCTAGACCCTGTTCTTCCCCGGACCCTCCTGCTGAGGAGCCCTTTGGTAAGGTCCTGGGAACAGGCTGCCCTCTTTCCATAATGTCTGGGCTCAGTTCTCTGGTCTAGACCTCTGACCTTCTATACCGACACTCCCACTTTGCAGGCACCGCTTAGAGGAGGGTCAGGCCACCAGCTGGTCGCGCCGGCTCAAAGTGTTCCTTTGCTGCACCCGGACGAAGGACTCCCAGTCAGTAAGTACTGGGAAGTCGCTCCCCTGCTGCTCATGCCCTGTGGTCGGGTGATTCAGGAGCTTCTTGTTCCTGTGGCAGGGTCGGGTGGGGCAAGGCTGGTGGAAGGGAGCTGGGTATTGAGCATGAATAGGGGGAAAGCCTGCTCACATGAGGGTCTGGCATTCACTAGCGACTCCCTCCAGCACCCACTTGCTTTGTTAGGGGAACAGAAAGATGCGAAGACTGTGCACTGACCCCTAGAACTCATGTCTAGTATAGGAGAAGAAACACTCAAAAGTCAAGACAACCTGAAGACAAAGGAAAGCAGCAAATTACTCCGGAAGATCTAGTAAAGCCAGAAAGTGATTAGTACAGTCCTGATGGTGCACAGTCAGCCTTCAGCACCTGGGAGCTCTGTAGCTAGTGCCAAGGCACTGCTGAAGGACAGCTGGGTCAGCTGTGGGGCAGACCCTGAGGGGAGGGAAGGAGGCAGGTCCCTGCGGAGCCTGTAGCACTTGTCAAGAACCTTACAGATCATCTAGTCCCACCCCTCATTTTGCAGATCAAGCAGCTGAGGCCCAGGGAGGAGGAGTGACTTGCTTAGGGTCCCACAGCTAGTTAGTAGCAGAGCCAGGGAGGTCAGGAAACCGCTCCTCCTCTAGGCAGACAGCGAAGTGCCCCCCATGGAAGCCACCCAGAAGCCTGTGTGCTCCTTCCTTCCCATGGCCCCTGGTGTGCCGTGGAGTGAGTAATCAAGTGTAAGTAAGCCCCCGAGAATCCCTGGAGGGCAGGGAGCACCCCATGGGCCTTTTCATGCAGAGGGCAAGAGACAGCCCCCAGCAGGTGGGGGCATGCCCACTCTTCTGGGCCCACCGGCAGAGTCTGTTATCTGCTGGGTGAAGAGGCAGCACATGGGGGGGGGGTCCCGGAGCACGGGTTGTTCCTTAGACACCCACGGCCCAGAGGCTGGGTGAGTCCAGAGCACATTCTGATCAGCCTGTGCTGTGTTGCTCAAAAGTTTGAACTGATGCCAATATTTAAAAATCAGGGGTGTTTATATAAACTTCTGTGTGTCCGAATCTGGTCACTTGGGCCTCTAGCAGGGCCGGTTAGCTGGAGCTGAGTAGTAGCTGGCTGTTTGGTCCCATTAGATGGTAGGGTCTACAAGACTTGATATTTTTCTCTTACAAGTGTCAGATGCTTGAGGGTGAAACCCAGTGAGACAGAGCAAAGTGCCACGAGTTAGTTCCCACCTCAGCCTGTCCTGACAGTACCTTGTCAAGGAAGACCCTCTAGGCTCCCGCGTGGCTCAAGGCAGGGAAGATTCAGAGCACACAGCAGCCAGTAGGGCTTGCCTCCGACTTGATATTTTTCTCTTACAAGTGTCAGATGCTTGAGGGTGAAACCCAGTGAGACAGAGCCAAGTGCCACAAGTTAGTTCCCACCTCAGCCTGTCCTGACAGTACCTTGTCAAGGAAGACCCTCTAGGCTCCCGCATGGCTCAAGGCAGGGAAGATTCAGAGCACACAGCAGCCAGTAGGGCTTGCCTCCGTCCACTTTGCCTCCTGCCTGAGGCCCAGACATGGGCCGTCCTCAGGCCAGGGGCTGGAGGGAAGCCAGAGGGGCCAGGGGCCCAGCAATCACAGCCCTGCTCAGGTACATCGTAGGGGGTCTCTGAGCCAGCAGCCCACAGGCAGCCGGGGGAAGGGGCCTGAGACCTGGAAGGTTCCACAGAGCCCTTAGGGAGTCCTTCCAAGGTCACAGCTGGTGGGACGGAAGCAGCTGGGAGCTTAGTTTGGCTTCTCTGCTTGAGAGAAAGGCTGGAGGAGACAAGCTAGGACCTTCCAAGCCTTGCTTCCTAGTCTGGGGAAAGAGAAGAGTGGCTGAGGTTGACACGTGTGCAAGGTGGACAGTGAGTGCCACAGGACCACCGAGGAGAAGAGGGGCCGGGGGAGGAGGAAGCAGGACCAGTGTTGTCCACACAGCTCCTACCAGGTCTGCAGGGGCCCAAGCCCAGGACAGGGCCCTCAGGACCACATGGGGTCAGGCCCAGCTGGTGCTGCACAGGTATGGAGGTGCCCAGCACGGACACGCTGCTTCTCTAGCCTCTCAGCCCCAGGGGATTTACACCTAGTCTCTCGTCCTCTCTCCTGCTCCCCTGCCACCGCCTCCTGCCTTCCTGGACCTGATAGGATGCCTACTCGGAAATTGCCTACCTCTTTGCCGAGTTTTTCCGGGACCTGGACATTGTGCCATCCGACATCATTGCTGGCCTGGTGCTGCTCCGACAGCGGCAGCGGGCCAAGCGCAATGCCGTGCTGGACGAGGTGGGTACCCACCGCCGGCTCCTTGTCCAGCTAGCGCCCCTGCGCTCCCCTCATCCCCACACCCCCACTGCTGAGTGCTTGGTTCCCCAGCGACCAAACCGTGCACCGTCTAGGGCCCTGGAGGTTGCCTTTTGGAGCTTGCTCCTCTCCCATTCGCCAGCTCATCCTTCCAGCCAGCTGTTCATGACTATTGCTGGAGTGACTTCCCTTTCTGGTCTACGCAGCTGTGCGCTGCTCCTGGGGCCGGCCCACAAAGGGCATCTAACTGCAGGGCCCTCATAAGTGCTGCCAGCTGGGTGCATCAGCTTTCTGGATTTGCTGCTCCATCCCACCCCTCACCAATCCCAGTTAGGGTCCCTCAGCATCTCATATGAAATATCTTTCCTCCCCGGTGTGGGCTAGGAATGTCCCCAGGGATTTGATGCTTTGGATAGAAGGGAAGCAACTGGAATTATGGGGAAACCTCAGGTTTTGGAAAACTGGCCAGATCTTGGAGAGCCAGACGCCACATGTTCCTTTGGGCTTCTCAGGCCTTCAGGAAGCAGGCAGAGCCTGGGGCCTGGACCCCTTTCTCAGCCATGCAGCTGGGCCAGTACCCTTCTTCATGTGCCTGTTTTACAGGCAAACAATGATATCTTGGCCTTCCTGTCTGGGATGCCAGTGACCAGAAACACCAAGTACCTCGACCTCAAGAACTCGGTGAGTCAGAAATCACTTCCCAACCCACCTTGTCCCCAGTCCCCCTCTCTCTGCTGGAACAACCTAAGCACATCACCTGCCAACTGCCCCCACAGCATCAGCTGCACTCAGCTCTCCAGAGAGCCTCTCTTCTCAGATCATGCCCCCTCAAGATCCCTCACATCATGCTGTGTCTACAAGCAAAACCCCTGAATCCCTTAACCAAGTTCAGAGTCATTTGGTCCTGGCCTCTTGAGATTACCAAGTGCTTCACCAGGGTGAGCTGCTGTGATTATTGCTTCTGCTGTGGTTGTAAAAGATAGCAGGGTGTAGATAGCACTTTGGTATCTGAGATTTTTCAAGTACCTTTTGTAGAAATCCAGTGTTACAGGTAAAGATGGTGCTGATCCTGTGGCAGGGGGAGCCCCAGCACAGGGCACTGTGCGGCCCAGGCTGAAACCATGACCGGCTGCAGAGAGAACCCGCCTGCCTTGGAAAGCAGACTGATGTGGGTGTGCACCTGCTCCACTACTATCCCTGTGACCCTGAGCAACTCCCTCCTCCCCTGTGGGCCTGCTCCTGCATCTGCACAATGATGCTGGACACACCTTCCACCCAGAGCTGTGGTGGGAGGAGATGAGCCGTGCTAAGTTCAGTTCCTAGCACAGAGCTGGTAAATGGTAGTGCCAGTCAGGATGCTGCTAGAAAGGGTTCACTCTCTTAGAAATCTCAGTCCTTTAGAGATGCCTGAGTTCTCCCTGTCTACGTTTATGTCTTCCCTAAGAACAGCCACGTCCAGAGCATGTACCCAAACCAGCCCATCTCTTCTTCCCAGGGCCTGTCCTGGCTGTTCTTCAATTACCCCTCCCCTCTCCCCGCCACTGGGCAGAGGAGCAGGGGCAGGCAGCGTGCCCTGTGGTGCCGGGGCCCACACCCACCACCTGGCAGAGGCTGCCAGCACCCTGCCCCGCCCTCCCTGTGGCAGGGAGCTCCTGGCACACAGAGGATAATTACCTTTCCAGCTCATTACTGAAGAGCAGACGGAGCCAGCCTCTGGGTCCTGATGGAGGTGCAACCTGTTTCACTTCCCGAGATGACTAATCCCCCTCCTTAACTTTTACAAGGTGACTAATTCCTTCTAAGTGCTCTGAGTCCTCCCAGTGGCTCCTGGAGCATGGCGCCTGGAGCACTTGGGACAGACTGGAAGCCACTTTGCTGGGACACCTCTGCCTCCTGCCTCCCTCCAGCCCCTCAGGCTGACCACAGCTGGTGTCAACAGCAGCCACTCTGCCTCAGACATCCTGGGTTTCAGACTGACGCCTTTCTCTGGAGAGATCCCAGTCTCCCCGAGATGTGGCCCCTCTCCAAGGCTCCCTCCCCAAGCCTCAGGAGCCTCGGGAGCCATGACTCAGTGACTTAGGTGATTCCACGAGTCAAGTTGGGGTCTCTCTCTATTTGCAGACAACCTCAGGGCCAGAGAGACATGGCCACTTGCCTCCTCGCCCGATGACTCAGTGACTTAGGTGATTCCACGAGTCAAGTTGGGGTCTCTCTCTATTTGCAGACAAAGAACCTCAGGGCCAGAGAGACATGGCCACTTGCCTCCTCGCCCACATGCCCACCCTGCTGCCCATGTCAGGGCCACCCCCAGCTGGAGGGCCAGGGCCTCTCAGGGTTAAATTTTCCCAGCAGCCAAGTCCCTTGCCAGGGCCTGATCGCTGAGGCCGGGTGATGGCCACTCACACCCCGCACCCTCTTTCCTTCTCAGGAAAACAGGCAAAGGAAATCGATCCAGGGCTCCAAGTGATTTTCTGTCCCCATATCATTAATTCTGAGGTTGGAGCAACAGGACAGGTCTCAGGAGGATTTGTGCCCTGGTTGCGTGGAGATAATTAGGGAAATGCAATTACCGTCTGGAGGAGTGTTGCCCGGGGGTCCCTTCTCCTGGGCTGGGGCTCCACACCTCGGGAAAGAGGGCACCAGCAGCCCCTCCCAGCTGGGGCAGATCTGCAGGCTCCCACCAAGGGGTGCTGCTGGCCCTGCGGCTGCAAGCAGGAAGGGCAGGAGGTGACTGCCTTGTGCCTCCTCTCTTCCAGCAAGAGATGCTGCGCTACAAAGAGGTCTGCTACTACATGCTCTTTGCCCTGGCTGCCTATGGATGGCCCATGTATCTGATGCGGAAGCCCGCCTGTGGCCTTTGCCAGCTGGCCCGGTCCTGCTCGTGAGTACTCCTGTCCCACCCCCCAGCCATGACAGCACCTCCCCTTCCGTGGTGTGTGTAAGGAGGGGCTGAATGAAGCCAGGTGCCCTGGAGGCTGCCCTGCCTCCACCTCCCCTTTGGCCTGAGCTGCCTCTCTCCTGCACTTTCTCTGGCCCTCAACCTTTCTCATTCTACATTATCCCTAGACAGTGAAGCTGTGGGCTTTAGAATCACACGGTTCTGGGTTTGAATCCAAACCTCATCACTTGCAGCTTTGGGCAAGTCGGTCTACCTTTCTGAGCCTTAGTTTCTTTATCTATGAAGTGGGGATACCTCACGGAATTTTTTGGAGAGGACTAAGTGAGATATTGTGAAATGTCTACACTGCTGGTTCCCTTCCCCTTCCTGCTCTCCCTTGCTCTCTTTCTCTCTCTCCCTTCCCCCTCAAACATTACATTCTGCCCACATTTTCCCTTCTCTTGGTTCCCCTCCCATGCTCTGCCTTTCTGGAAGAAAGGACTTTCCTGGTAGGGAGGCCCAATCCTTAGAGGTCTCTGGACAGGCACCAAGCAGGCCCTATCGTGAAAGGCTCCAACCCCCTTCATAGGAAGCTGGGAAAGGCCTCAGCCCCAGATCTGGCCTGCAGCCTGGCTCTGCCCTCAGCCCACCGCCTGTGGGCTGGGTGGACCCTGCTCTAAGTGGGCCAGAAAAGGGTACCAGAAGGCTGCAGGAAGAGCCCCTCCCTGTCCTTGGTGTCTCCACCCTGAGCCCATGCCAGGCAGAAGGAGGACAGCTCCCTGGGCTCCTGTTCTGGAAAGGCTGTCATGCCAGGCATGGCTTCTGTCCTTGGGGTCCACAGCAGCCATGCCCCTCTGCAGTGCCCTCCTTTCCTGGTTGGCTCTCGGGATTGCATTCTCACCACCCCCCAGTGGCTGTCAGAGAGGACCAGGACACCTCATGCCCCCTTCCCATCTTTGCCAGCTGCATATGCCTGGCATTCTTTCCTGTGTTCTTGGGCTCCCAGCGGTGGCTAAGGACTTTTCAAAGTGAGCACCGGGCTGGGAGTCCTGAGAGCTGGGCTCTGGCAGGTCCTGCTCCTCAGCTTACTCGCAGATGGGGACATCTCTCAGAGCCTCTTTATCCTTACCTGTAACAGGCAGCATCTGTCCTGCCTGCATATAGGCTGTTTCAGAACCCAGGGAGTCACTGGCAGGGAGGGCGCTCTCTGCTCTGTGGGTGGGAAGGGTACTGGTGTGTGCATCAGGCTTCTTGGTGCTGCTGAGAGAGTCCCTGCCTAGAAGAACCAGGTGCCTGTGTGATGGCAGCCCTGAAGCCCAGGCCTGCAGCCATGGGTGTCAGGACAGAGGCCAGAGGGCCGAGAGCCTGTTGCCCAGTGCCCTGTGCCCTTTTCAGTGTCCAGCCTGGCCACAGCAGCTGTGCTCCGGGTGCCAGCTGGAGAAAGGAGGGCTGCCCACTGCCTTGGGCCCAGGCCGTTCACCTGGCAGTGGTTCTCCCATCCCACGCAGAGCACAACAACGCAGGCTGGCACTCAGGCTCCCAGGCCCTCAGATCACTGACGCAGAGGCAGCCCTCTCACTGGAGAGAGGAGACCACCACTTCTGGAGGGCCTGCTGTGTGCCAGGTCCCTTCTGCATCTCAGGCCTTTAACTCACACCAGCCTTGTGAAGGAGCTGTCAGCACCTCAGTCTTACAGAAGAGGAAATGGGGACTTAGGACTGCTCAGTCCCTCTCCAGCCCTCACAGCCAGAGAGTGGCCATCTGAGCCAGGGTTCAAACCCATGTCCCCAGTCTCCAAAGGCCACGCTGTCACAGCCTAATGCTCAGCTGATGCTGGAGAGAGGGGATAGCTGCCTGAGAATAAGTGCTCGGGTCCCCAGACTCAGGCCTGTACCACTTGACCCTGCAGCAGCGGGGCTTGCTCAAGGCCAGTGTCCAGTGTGCATGGGGTGCCCCACCCCTATGGGCTCTCCCTGTGCACATGGGGTGCCCCATCCCCAGGCCCTGTGGCTTTCTCAGCGAGGCCTCTCCCCATTGAGAAGTGTGTAACAGTGTTGCAGATGCTGCTCTGAGTGAAGACAAACTACTCAGCAACACTGAAATCCAGGTTTCCTAATAAAATCTCAGCTGTCATCTCATGACCGCTGGCAGGGCCAGTCATGTGCTCTCAGGTGCCGGGTGCCCGATCTTTTGGGTGCTGGCTCCCTCTGATGGCTGGAAGAGAAGCTGCACCCCCTAACCAGGCACCCTGCTCAGATGCTCCCCCATTCGTCACTGCGGGGAGCCCACCATGTGCTGGCACTTTTTTGGTGCTGAGGATATAGCTGTGTGCAGCACAGAGCAAACCCTGTCCCGTGGAACTCACTGCCTAGTGGAGAGAAGTGGATGACACACAGACAAGATAAGGAGATAGATAGCATGTGGGCGCAGATGGGTCTTTGGAGAAACATAAAAGCGGGGTGCCTGGTCGGGGTAGGGATGCTGGGGAGGGGGTCAGGGGAGGACTGACTATGTGGGATAAGGTGGCCAGGGTGGACCTCACTGTAACACACATTTGAACAGAGGCCTGAAGGATGTGGGGACACAAGCCATGTGATCCCCTGCCGAAGAGCGATTCAGGCAGAGGGAACTGCAGTGCGAAGGCGCCGAGGCAGGACTCTGTCTGCGCGTCTGAGGACAGGCAGGATGGCCAGAGTAGCTGGAGTGAGGCAGGGAGTCAGAGGCAGCAGGGCAGAGAGACCAGGGCCAGATGGGGTAGGGCCTTTGGAAGGACTTGGGCTGTTACACTGGACAAGAAAGGCGTCGCAGTAGGGTTTTAAGTGGGAAAGAGACAAGGCGTGACTTAGAGGGTCATTCTAGCTTCTGAGTTGAAGACATAGGGGGCAAGTGCAGATGAGGGGCACCAGCCAGCAGGCTACTGCAACACTCCTGCTAAGATCATGGGGCAGGGGAGGTGGGGAGGGTGGTTCTGTGTTTGACTGGTGTGGGCTGAGGGGAAGGGGGCCAAAGGTGGCTGCAAGCTGCAGCTGAGCAACCACAGTGGGGGAGAGGGAGCCTCAGGAGCATGCGGTGTGGGCAGCCAGGGACTGGGGTTGGGACCTGGAAGGTGTCAAAAGGTGGCTGCAAGCTGCAGCTGAGCAACCACAGTGGGGGAGAGGGAGCCTCAGGAGCATGTGGTGTGGGCAGCCAGGGACTGGGGTTGGGACCTGGAAGGTGTCGGGCATCCGAGGAGAGATGTCGAGTAGGCAGTTGGATGGAAGCGCCTGGAGGTCAGGAGCAGGCCTGGAGGGGACTCCTGGGCACGCTGATGGCCTCTAGAGTACAAGACTGATTGTGTAGACAACCCAGTGTGGCTGGAGGGAAGGGGGGTTCAGCCTGGAGCCAAGGGGCCCACCAGCCCAGAGGAGAGATCTAGGACAGGAGGGACCTCCAGCTGAAGGAGGAGAGGGAAGGACCCATGGGTCAAGTGCTGCCAAGAGGCTGTATAAGAGGAAGCCCAGGACCTGGTTGGTGGATCTGGTAATATGGAGGTCCCCAGGGACTTAGCAAGGACAGTTTGGAGAGGGGCTGGGGCTGAAAGCCCACTGGAGCTGTTTGCAGAGAGGATAGGAGGAGAACCTCCATCAGGGGTTCGCTGGCCCTGAGCCTGCTGCCACCCCATGGCAGGTGCTGCCTCTGCCCGGCCCGGCCCCGGTTTGCCCCTGGAGTCACCATTGAGGAAGACAACTGCTGTGGCTGCAATGCCATCGCCATCCGGCGCCACTTCCTGGACGAGAACATGACTGCTGTGGACATCGTATACACCTCCTGCCACGACGCGGTGAGGGTCCAGGCAGGAGATAGACAGGGCTGGGCCCAGTGTCAGGAGCAGGCAGCTGAGGGCCCAGGGTACGAAGTTGTCCTTGCAGGCCAGCAAGAGCCCCTGGCTTGGCTGGCATGGGCCGGCTGCAGTGCTGCTGCCTACAGCCCTCCCCTAGCTAGACAGACCAGAGGTGGACCCCTGTCCCCGTGCCCTGGCCTGCACCACCACTGGGGCTGTGAAAATGGACACCAACCCCATGCCCAGTGTTGGGGTTTTCTGGCCCCTGCTGTTTGGGGAGAGGAAACACGGGATAAAACCATGAAGCCTCAGGGAGGCAGTGAGACATCTGCACACAGCAGGTGGGACAGTGGCCCCTGGGGCTGCCCACGTCACAGGGGAGCTGGGAGGGCAGGGCAGCTCTGGGTGCTGGGGATGGGAGGGCTCTACAGTGACCCCTGGGAGCCCGTCAGCCTTGCAGGCATCAGGGGCTTAGTGATCAGTGGAGCTGTATTTCCTGTCCAGGAAGGAGGCCTGCTTAGGTCGCTTTCCCCAAGGCTGGCTCCTTCCAGGGGCCACTTAGGCTCATGAGCTACCCGCCTTCTAGGTCTATGAAACGCCCTTCTACGTGGCAGTGGACCATGACAAGAAGAAGGTGGTGATTAGTATCCGGGGAACCCTGTCCCCCAAGGTACACAGTGCATGGCTCCCAGCCCACCCCGTGGACCCTCCCAGCCCCCAGGGGCCTGCCTCCCTCTCCCTGGACCATGACAAGAAGAAGGTGGTGATTAGTATCCGGGGAACCCTGTCCCCCAAGGTACACTGCATGGCTCCCAGCCCACCCCGTGGACCCTCCCAGCCCCCAGGGGCCTGTCTCCCTCTCCCCATCCTCCTCAGCCTGCCCCTCACCTGTCTCCTGTCTCCCCAAGGATGCCCTGACCGACCTGACGGGTGATGCCGAGCGCCTCCCTGTGGAGGGGCACCATGGCACCTGGCTGGGCCACAAGGTACCCGCCTCATGCCCCCTCGCGCCTCACCTCTCCTCCCCTGCTGGCATGCAGATGCTTCATGGGGGGTCCTCCCTGCTCACTGGGCTCCCTGGGAGAGATTGGTCAGAGAGGTGTGGATTAGTCCAGAAGGTCCACCTCGATCCCCCTGTTGGGACCCCAACAGCCCTGCCCAGCCCAGATCCTGTCCCCAGAAGAGCCTGAGGAGGCTGCTGGGTAGAGATCTCACCAGTTTGTATTAGACACACCACCCCTCTGAGCCTCAGTTTTCTCATCTGTGAAGTGGGAATGATGTGATCAGAGTGTCCATCAGCCCCGGCAACTGGGTCATTGTGAGGACCAAAGGGGAAACTGAGCAGGACAGGGTTAACGAGCTATGGGCCACCATGGTTTTGCTGGTCAACACCCCCTCTGTTCCTCCTTACCCAGGGAATGGTCCTCTCAGCTGAGTACATCAAGAAGAAGCTGGAGCAGGAGATGGTCCTTTCCCAGGCCTTCGGGCGAGACCTGGTGAGGCGTTTTCCATGCCACCGAGCCCCCCAACACCCAGCCCTCCCCTGCCTGCAGCAGAGGAGAGAGCAGAGGCTGGCTGGATGGTGGAGCCGCCCACCTCCCCCGCAGGCCAGGCTCTTATACCTTTGACCCCTGGCTCCCAACCCCCTCCTCGCTTGGTCCTTCTGACCCCCTCCTTTTTGTACCAGCTGCTCATGGGCATCCTGCTTAGCCCCGCCCATAGTCTCTGAGCACCTGCTCCATGCCAGGCGCTAGAGGTACAGATGATTCAGGCCAGGGGCTTAGAAGCCTCGTAGCTGCAGAACTGTTTGTCAGAAGGAAATTTTATGGAGCAGCTCAAAATATAGAGCAGAATGACAAAGAAAATAATGACAGAGCAGATAGAAGGGGCACTGCTCTGCTTGGGGGCAATCTAAGCCTGCCTGTTGACCATTTCCTGTGCAGGCAGTTCCTGAGGTGCTGCCGGCTGCTCTTTCCAAAGCAAAGCAGTCCCTGGCTTCAGGAGACTCCAGTCTAGTAGTCAGGGTAGAGAGATGGGGACAGATAACCAAATGATTATGATAGAGTGTAATTGCTATAGCGATGCACAGTTTTATCCCAGGTACAGATGCAACGCCTAGAAGGGAGTGAGCCACTCCTGGAAAATCAGGGAGGGCTTCCCCGAGGAGGTAGCCTCTGAGCAGGGTTTTAAAGACTAAATAGGAGTTCATTAGAATAGTCTCCCTGAGAAGTCACTCTGTGGGGACCTAGCTTGGCTCTCCCTCTGCTCCAGCATCCGCATAGCACAGATATGACCCCAGGACTCTGGGAAGACCTCTCTGACTGCTTGGTGTCAGCTAAGACAGCAGGGCAGGCAGCAGGGTGGGGCTCTCAGGCTTGTCTCGGTCCCCAGGGCCGCGGAACCAAACACTACGGCCTGATTGTGGTGGGCCACTCCCTGGGCGCAGGCACTGCTGCCATCCTCTCCTTCCTCCTGCGCCCGCAGTACCCGACCCTCAAGTGCTTTGCCTACTCCCCCCCAGGGGGCCTGCTGAGGTGAGCAGCCTGGGGCCTCAGAGCTGGGCAGGTGGGACTGGTGGGGCTGAGGGCTGGCTGCCTTTGGACTGGGCAGTGTGGCTTCGGATCACAGGGAGGCCTGGGGATGGCCTTACCAGTGGAGAGTGGAGGTGGGATGGAGGTTCTGTAGAAAGCCCTGTGGACCCCAGAATCTACCCCTGGCAAAACCTTGCCGGTAGGAAAAGCAGAACAGGGAGCAGGGAGCCCAGCCTGGCACCTGCAAGCTCCCAGCTCTGACCCAGGACGCTGTACCAGGGGGCTGCTCCTGGCTGAGCCCCCACTCTGGAACACCATGACCCCTTCCCCCTTGGCCTTGGCTTCCACCTCGGCTTCCCTTGCAGCGAGGATGCGATGGAGTACTCCAAGGAATTTGTGACTGCTGTGGTTCTGGGCAAAGACCTCGTCCCCAGGCGAGTCACTCCCTCCTTCCGTGTCTTGTGCCTGAGCTGTTCCTCCCTCCTCCAGGTCTCACCCCACTTCCCAGCCCCCGTGTCTCTCTCACTCAGATTCCCATCTCGCGAGGGACCCGCACTCCCTCCTTCCGTGTCTTGTGCCTGAGCTGTTCCTCCCTCCTCCAGGTCTCACCCCACTCCCCAGCCCCCGTGTCTCTCTCACTCAGATTCCCATCTCGCGAGGGACCCGCCCTCAGTTGCCCAGTGGTGAGGACAAGGTGAAGGCAGGCGCTGTGCCTGCCTGTCCCCTCCTCTCCTGGGCCCTGCTCTGCTGGGCCACAGACCCCCCACCCCCAACTCCTGTGACCCTGGCTGGCTTGTCTTTTGTTCCTGGGGGCTGGGCGTGTACCTGCCTCCACTGCCCCTCACCCTGCACCTTTCCCAGACACCAACCAGGCCAGGCTGACAGCTCCGTCTTGCTCCGCTCCCCGCAGGATTGGCCTCTCCCAGCTGGAGGGCTTCCGCAGACAGCTCCTGGATGTCCTACAGCGAAGCACCAAGCCCAAAGTGAGCTCCCACCCAGCACCCTGGCCTCCCTGGGCATCTTGTCCCCTGCCCTTGTCCACCGCTGGTCCCTTGCAACAAACACAAGAAGCCTCAGCCATTTGATTTGTGGGAGAGAATGACACTGGGGACCATCTATTCTGCCATCTCGACCAGAAGTCCTCCCCAGCCATTTGAGACCAGGGCTGGGGTACAGCTGGTGTCCTGAGAATTTCAGGCTATGAGACCCTCAGCATCTCCAAGCTCAACCCAACCAATACCTGTCATTGTACGGATGGGGAAACTGAGGCCCAGAATGGGAGGGACTTGCTTTTGCTCACATGACAAGTTATAACCAAATCAGGACTGGAACTGAGGGGCTCCCATCACACAGAGCTGCCTCAAGTCAGAAGAAAGCATTCCCCGAGGCTTAGTGCTTTGAGTGGTGAAGGGAAGGCCTCTTCCAAGGCCTGCTGAGATGCCCCGGCTCAAGGCAGGCTGGTAATGATCAGTGGAGAACGCCTGTGTACAGTTTGTTCTGATTTTCTGCTGTGGCCAAGAGGAGTGGGTCAGCTCTTCCTAATCCTCATCGGGTCTTTGGAGGACACTGGTGGTCTCTTCCGGTGGCAAGTTGGCCTCTGGCATGCCAGGCCACGTGGGGGTGGGGATGCTGTGGCCAGGCTCCCTGAGGCAGGCCAGGTGCAAGAGGAGGCAGACGTGGACCAGCAGGTCCTCTGTGTGGTCACCCTCCATTAGCTCCCTCCCTCAGTGGGCCCTCACTCCGATTCTGTCTCAGCCCAGTCTGGACTGTTTCCAGCTTTGGTGCTCATGACTCCTCTGGCATGGAGTGCCCTGGGCCAGGTACCAGGTGCCAGGCAATGGGCAGAGCAGCCAAGCCTTAAGGGACTGTGCCTGGAGGAGCCTGGTTCTGGGGAGGCAGAACTGCTCCTAGCAGACCCAGTCCTGGGCATGTGTCAGGCCCCGGAGGCAGGTGGCTGGGAACTAACCCAGAGGCAGCCAGGCCTGGTGGGTACAGCTGGACTGAACTTAGCGGTCTGTTCTGCCTCCGACTTGCAGAGTGACCTAGAGCAAGTTCCTTCCCCTCACTGGGCCTGTCTCCCCATCCACTAGATGAGGGGTTGGCAGACCAGCCAACCCCTTGCCAGCCCTGAAATTCAACAATTCCATGTCATCTGTCCTTGGCATCTTATTGGCCATCTGGCCACCGTACACCTCAGCCACTGCCTCTTCAGGTGGGCACCGACCTTTAATGCTCTGGCCACTGCCCCTCCCCTGCCCTGTCGCCATCCCCCCTCCCCTCTCTCACCTGTTGAGCCCTCCTTCTGAGCACCCCCTGCCCCTGCCCACCTAGCCAGTGCTGCTGAGCTCTGTCCCCATCTCCCCCATGCCCCACACAGTGGCGAATCATCGTGGGGGCCACCAAATGCATCCCCAAGTCAGAGCTGCCCGAGGAGGTGGAGGTGACCACCCTGGCCAGCACGCGGCTCTGGACCCACCCCAGCGACCTGACTATTGCCCTTTCGGCCAGCACCCCACTCTACCCACCTGGCCGCATCATCCACGTGGTCCACAACCACCCCGCAGAGCAGTGCTGGTAGGTGCTGCCCAGGGGTCCCGCGTCAGCTGCTGCAGGTGCAGTATCTGGGGTAGGGGCTGTATCCTCCAGGGACAGTGGCGGGCAGGGCTGGCCTTTACTCAGTCATCCCTCGGGACAGCGGGCCAGATTGGGAGACTGGTCCAGGGACCCCATAGAGGGGGCTTCCCCAGCTCTGGGCCCTAGAAGTAGAACAAAAGGCCAGCCCAGAGCAGGACTCCAGGCTCCTATCGACAGTCCCAGCCTTTGCCCCAGGTGAGTCCTTCCCTGGTGTCTCCTGGGGCAGCTCTCCCCACTCATGGTTCATGTAAAAGTGGATGCCCTGGAGGGGTCACCCATAAGGCCCTGGCCATCTCATACCTCCATTGTCACTTGGCGTCACCGAGGGGATTAGTTGGCAGACAGCTGTGAGCCAGGCAGGAGGACAGGAGTGGGCATGTAGATAGACTTCGCTTCATGCTCTTAGCAGGTGGGGCCCTGCCCAGGGTGGAGCAGGTGTGGCCTGGGCCAAAAGAGGGTAGAAGGCTAAGTGGGGACTGTGGCCAAGGCTCAAGGGCAGCCGTTCCCAGGCTGAGGGCAAGGCAGGAGCAAGCCCCAGGCCTAGGGCCACAGCCCTGCTGGGCAGGTTGGGCAAGGGCCAGGCTGCCTCCCCTGCCCCCCAACTTCCCTCTGGACCTGTGTCCCTCTCAGCTGCTGTGAGCAGGAGGAGCCCACGTACTTTGCCATCTGGGGTGACAACAAGGCCTTCAACGAGGTGATCATCTCGCCGGCCATGCTGCACGAGCACCTCCCCTATGTGGTCATGGAGGGGCTCAACAAGGTGAGATTTCTGTGGGGAGCAGAGCAGCTGCCGCCTCGTCAGAGCCCCACCAGTCATACCTGTCAGGTTGGATCATGGTCCCCCCTTTACAGACAAGGGCGCTGACTCTCAGAGAGGTTGGGCGACTCGGCCAGAGTCCCCTGCTGGGCTCTGGTGGGCCCAGAGAGCCCAGCTCAGGTGATTGACACACCCCGGGCTTCTACATCACCGCGCATCTGCAATGGGGAGGAGCTTAGGAGACTCCCAGGGACCTGTCCCTGAGGCGGGCTAAGCTGCTCTGTGGAGTGAAGCAAGCCCCAGGCTCCCCTGAGGAGCAGGCGCCTTAGGAGGAGGATGGTGGCACCCGGCTGACCCCAGCAGGCTGAGAAGCCTGGGACGGGCTCCTGCCCCACACCAGCCCAAGGGCTGGACTTGCTACCCCTTCTTCAGCATCCCCCATCTTGTCTCCAGGTGCTGGAGAACTACAATAAGGGAAAGACGGCCCTGCTGTCCGCCGCGAAGGTCATGGTGAGCCCCACCGAGGTGGACCTGACTCCTGAGCTCATCTTCCAGCAGCAGCCGCTGCCCACAGGACCACCCATGCCCGCCGGTCTTGCCCTGGAGTTGCCAGTCACAGACCACCGCAACAGCAGCATCAGGTGGGTCTTGACCACCCCCAGCCCCGCCCCAGGGCGTGTGTGCAGGGACCGTGTATACTGTGTGCATGTGTATACTGTGTGTATACTGTGTGCATGTGCATTCTGTGCACATTCTGGGCCCATGTATGTTCACGCAGCTCTGCGTACGTGCACAGGAGAGATCAAACTTGCCCCCTTTGCTCAGGATCCCTCCCACTCTGCTCCACCTGTCTCCAAGTCTGCTGTCACTGAAGCCAACATGGGCCAGGGGACATCTAGGCACATACAGACCCATAGACCCTGGGCCACAAACACACAGATTCACTCATACTCACTTAGACCCAAACCAACGGATGGACACCCTTATACTTACACACATACCCCTATGTATTTGTAGTGAAGCTCACGCAAGCACATACGCATGCACACAGTTATTAGTTTTAAGTGCACAGACTGCCCCGTACAGACATGCACATGAACAGGACACACATGCACATGGACACACTTGAACAGGCAGACATACATGCGAACACATGAATGTACCTGTGCCCAGACCCAGACACACAGGCACATGGACACACCCAGACTGGCTGACATACACAGACATCTGGTCTACATGCTTGTCACATAAACAGAGGCATGCACACGTGCTCGCAGACTCACACACATGGAGGCCGCAGACACCCCCCATATTCACACCTACTCTTCTGGGGGCATCAGGCTCTTCCAGGGGAGGATCGTTCTGCTTTCTGGGACCCTTCCTGCCCTCATCCTGTGCCCTTGGTCACAGATCTGGCCAAGAGGCTGCTGAGAAGGGTGATAGCTGCTTCATGGCCCTCAGTGGGGACCCCTGGACATCTCTCCCTGCCATCTGTGCCTTTCCTGTGGCAGCAGCATGAGTGGAGGGGGCCAGTGTCCACTCTTGGCCGCAGTGACTGCTGCAGCCACCTACTCCCCCATCCTCCACTCACTCCCTGCAGGCTGGCCTGCGGAGCAAGGGGCTCTGGGGTCCCCAGCCAGCAGAGGGCTACACCCACAGGAGAGGCGGGAGGATCCCCAGTATGAAGAAGGCAGTGATGGGAGTCCTGGGCGTGGGGTGGGAGCAGTCGGGGCAGCTCTGGGCAGTGCCCTCCCCCTGTCCTGCTTCCCTGCCTCCTCCATCTCTCTTGTTCCACCTTGGCCTCAGGAGGGACCTAGAGCAGCCAGTCTCTCTGGCTTCAGTCTCTCATCAGTATGGTGACAGGAGTACTGTGCAGGGGACTCCAGCTGTGCTCCTACTGGCACCCCTACCCTGGCTCAACCTAACACTGAACCTTTTGTCTTCTATTTTGGGTTCTTGCGATTTATTTTTTTAAATAAAGTTTCCCTGTCCCAAACCACTCAGTGATCACTTGAGTAACTGTACCCTTGTCCCCCTGCAAGTTCCTTCCCAACAGGGAGTTGGGGAGTCTGTCTCCTCTGCCTCTTCTGGGTCTTACCCTGCCCTGCCCTTCCTCTGCAGGAGCAAGTCCCAGTCCGAGATGAGCCTGGAGGGCTTCTCAGAGGGGCGACTGCTGTCCCCAGTGGCCGCCGCGGTGGCCACCCGCCAAGACCCCGTGGAGCTGCTTCTGCTGTCCACCCAGGAGCGGCTGGCAGCAGAGCTGCAGGCTCGACGGGCACCACTGGCCACCATGGAGAGTCTCTCAGACACGGAGTCGCTGTACAGCTTCGACTCACGCCGCTCTTCGGGCTTTCGCAGCATCCGGGGCTCACCCAGCCTCCATGCTGTGCTGGAGCGCGATGAGGGCCACCTCTTCTACATCGACCCTGCCATCCCTGAGGAAAACCCGTCCCTGAGTTCACGCACCGAACTGCTGGCGGCCGACAGCCTGTCCAAGCACTCGCAGGACACCCAACCTCTGGAGGCGGCCCTGGGCAGCGGGGGTGTCACTCCTGAGCGGCCCGCCAGTGCGGCGGCCAATGACGAGGAGGAAGAGGTGGGTGGGGGGGGTGGCGGGGCGACCCCGCATGGAGAGCTGGCACTGCACAACGGGCGCCTGGGGGACTCGCCCAGCCCTCAGGTCCTGGAGTTCGCAGAGTTCATCGACAGCCTTTTCAACCTGGACAGCAAGAGCAGCTCCTTCCAGGACCTCTACTGCATGGTGGTGCCCGAGAGCCCCACCAGTGACTATGCAGAGGGCCCCAAGTCCCCCAGCCAGCAGGAGATCCTGCTCCGAGCCCAGTTTGAGCCCAATCTGGTGCCCAAGCCCCCGCGGCTCTTTGCCGGTTCAGCCGACCCCTCCTCGGGCATCTCACTGTCACCCTCCTTCCCACTCAGCTCCTCAGGCGAGCTCATGGACCTGACGCCCACGGGCCTCAGCAGCCAGGAGTGCCTGGCGGCAGAAAAGATCCGGACCTCTACCCCCACTGGCCATGGGGCCAGCCCTGCCAAGCAGGATGACCTGGTCATCTCAGCACGCTAGCACCCCAGCAGTGGCTGCCAAATGTGGCCCAAGCCAGAGAAGGCGGCCCTGTGGGCACCTGGTGGCTGCCCCCAGGCCAGGCAGCTTTGAAGAGTGGCCCCAGGGGCCAGTTTAGCCTCAGACATAGGGCATTGCTGCTGAGCTGGGTGTCTGCATCCCTACCTCAGCTTAGGACCCCCAGAGCCAGAGCCAGAGCAGCTGGGATCTGGCCCCTCAAATGGGGAGAGATGGAGAAGGGCATGGAGCAGCCTGGGGAGACTGCCACATAGGCAGGTGTACTCAGCCCTCGGCCTGACTGCCCCCCACGGGGGCATCCTGGCACCCTCTGTTGCAGGACAGGCATGGGTAAGCTGGCTCCCACCACTGCCCTCTGGCTGCTCTCCCAGGGCCGAGGTGGCTCATCTGTGGCCCAGGCTGGCATCTGCCCTGGCCACCCCCAGATCTGGTGCCTGCTGGCCAGCCCCCTGGGGTGACCCCTCACCAGGGTGGCCCACAGTGCTGTATATGTTTACAGAAGCTGCTGGGTCTGGCTCAGGATGTGTCCCGGGCTTGCAAACCCCCTGCCCAATCGTGTCCAGTAGCCCCACTCTGGACAGGGCCCAGGTCAGCCAGAGACCTGGAGGAGGGAGGGTTCAGGACCGCCCCTTCTCTGCATGGTGCCCCCCATTCTGATCCCTCTGTTGATGGATTGCGGGCATCCAGGCCTGCCCCACCTGCCCGCTACTTCCTTGCTCACCTCCTGCCCTCAGGGATCCTGGCCACTAGAAGGGTGGTGGGCACTGCTGTGACCACCCCTGGCTGCAGAGTCAGTGCCCTGGGAGGAAGGAAGGCACCCAAAGGCCCCTTCCCCTGAGGGCCTTACCTAACCCCTTTACATGACCCCCACCATGCCTAGGCAGCTCTGGGCCCTGTAATCTGAAACCAAACACGCCTCTGCCCCCCTCCTGAGAGCCAGGCTTTCTCCCCTCTCACCTCCAATGTCCTCTTGGCAGGAAGTGGGGCTGAAAGTGGGGTTTTGTGGGACATGGCAGGAGATCCTCTGCCTACTTGCCCAGGGGAGGGACCAGGAGGACCAGGAGCTTGGGGGATGTCCTAATTTAGCCTGAGGCCCCCATAGGGGTTCCTTCTCTATAGGGTTTGGGAAGCAGTTGGGAGGTGGTGACCTGGCCCTTCCCCAGAGGCAGGGGTAGAGGAGGTCGTGCATGCTAGTGTCAGGTGTGTGTGTGCATGTGCATGAGTGTGCACCATTCCTGAGGAAGGGGCTGCTGGGGGCCGCTCACCCTACCTGCCCTGCCCGCATGCTGGGGCCTGGGAGGCAGGGCCGCAGGACAGTGCAGCTTCGGACAGCACCTGTTGCCCTGTCTCGCCTGTGGCTCTCACCCCTGGTGTGAGCCCAGGTGCTGCCGTCTTGCTTGTGCCTTCCTGTCCTGGAGGCATGGTCCCTCCCACTCTGGCCCCGCCCACAGCCTCCCTGGGTCGCCTAGGCTCCCCTGACCAAGACCCCCCCATCTCATGATCACTGGTGTCTGGGGCCTGAATCCTGACTCCTCCACACCCACTCCACACACAGCTGGGATTGGCCTGCATGGCTGCCCTCAGAACACCTGCCTACCCTGACAGATAGGGACAGAGACCTGGGAGCTGGGCCTCCCCTCATTCTCTGCAACTCCTACCCTCACCAGACTCCAGGAATCCCTGCCCCTGCTGAGGCATGGCCTCAGCCCAGCACAGAAGCAAGGTGGAATCAGTGGCTCTTAGAGTTTAAAAAACAAGACAAAATCTTAAATCAAGTACCCCAGCCAGTAGCAGGGAGACTTGGTGTCTGGCCTTTTAATTCCTTCTCTGCCAGGGTGGGTCCTGGGACCTCTAAGGTGGGTGTGTCACCCACCCATGCCCAGGACTGAGTCATCAGGGACAGACCCCCCCACCCCCAAGGCTGCAGCCACACTGTGTTACAGGCTTGGGGCTGGGGCAGGCTTGGACTCAGCCCTGGACACTTGGGAGCAGCCCACCCCTAACCTGCCCCCTCCCTACCTAGCCCCTGAAGGATGGGCCTGCTGCACGTCTCCCTCCTCCACCCCATACCACATTTGGGGGGTCTGAGCCACCCCCCTCAGCCCAGCTCGGCTCAGACCAACCCCCACTCTGTTCCCCAGACCCGCAGCACAAGCTGTCCCAGCCGTGTGCTGGCCTGACCTACCAGGGGCCTGGACGACCTCCATATGCAATCGGTAGTGAGCCGCCGGGCCCCACAGACCCTCATGCACTCTCTACGTGCCATTTTCCCGTGACTCTTTTTGTACTTAATGTATGAAAGATCCAAACTAATATTGCTGTAAAAAGGAGAGACAAATTAATATAGCTTATTCTATAAATATATCTGTATATAAAGGTTTCTGTATATTGTATAGAACTGTGTATAAACTGGATGTAGAAGCACTCTGGCTGCCTTGAGTGACCTCTCTTCCCATCAGGTGGGGGCAGGGGAGTTGGGGACTTGCCAAAGTTACAGCAGAGTGGGGGGAGGGGGACCTCTTCTACTGTGCCTTGGACAAACCAGAAAGCCTAAGAGGGAACTAAGGTTCCTTAGGACCAGAGCCCATTCTGACCTCAAGGATGCAAGGTGTGTTTGGGTGGTTTAGATACAGCCCAGTCTGAGGCTGAGCATTGGGTTGGAACTGCATTTTTCAAAGTTCGCTATGCGCAGGACTCACCTGGGCTCTTTTTAAAATGTAGGTACTGGGTCAGTGGATCTGAGGTGGGGCTGAGTCTGCATTTCTAATTGGCTTCGCTCTGCCAATGCCCTGGCCTAGGACCATGCTTTGAGTTGCAGTGAGGGAGCAGGAGATCCTCATACCCCCGTGTGAATGACAGCAGCCACTGGTGGGGTTCTGTCTGCCTTGAAAGATATCCCTTGTTAGCTCCTTTTTCCTCCCTGAGGGGTCTGAGGCTCAGAGACGGAAAGTAAGCTGCAGAGCTGGTGATTGGGGTACTGGGGTGGACTGGGCCTGCCCCCACACCCTACACCCCAGTGCAGGGGTGGAGCATCCCAGTAGGAAAGCACTGAAATGCAGGGGCCACTCCAAATCTTTGCCGAGGGTTTCCCTAGGAGGGTGCAAAATACCTGGCCAGGCCCAGGGCACCCCAGGATCCCCAACCCGGCCTGGCTCCAGGGCAGTGAGGCCTGGGAAGTGGCCAGAGGGCAGGTGAGTAGGCAGCTGGGCTCCTACCTGCCCCCTGCCCAGGACCTGCCCCCTCCACACACCAGGTGGCGCTGTTCCTCCAGCCAGTGCCGCCAAGGCCGCAGAGTCTGGCCCAGGCACTGACCCAGCCAAGTTTTGTCCCGACCTTCCCTTCCCCGCCCTGTCTGCCCCCCGCCGCCCCAAGTCTAGAGTGACCCTCCTCAGTGAGGGGTTGGTGGTGGTGGGGAGGGGGCGTGATGGAGCAGTGCTTTTGCCTTAGAGCCTGTCTTCATCCATGGCCTCTGAGCAGAAGAGGAAACTGAGTCCAGATAAGGGGGAAGACCTGCTCAAGGTCACACAGGAGGTGGAGACAGACGTCGGACCAGAATCCAGGCCTCCAGGACCGTCACTCTGGCCTCCACCCTCACCTAATGTTTTCAGAGGTTCTTCCCACTCTGTGGTCTCACCGGTCTGCAAATTCTGTCCAGTTAGTGGAGCAGAAGCAGAAGAAACTGAGGCCCAGAGAGGTTCTGTGGCTTGCCCAGGGTCACACAGCCAGACAGTGGAATGGGCAGGGGCACTCGTGAGTGGCAGTGCTGGGAGGGACTGGAGCATGGCTTTCTGCCTCCTGGTCCCCACTCAGGACCGCGGACGGCCCCTCCCGTCTTAGCCCCCGTGGTCTGGGAGGGAGGTCTCCCCTGGCCCAGGGAGGCCGTGCCCCTGCCTCACTGACTCGCTGGGTTCACACTCGCCACCTGCGGGCCTTCCTCTCTAACTCTGTGAAATGGGCTGGGGCCAGGGCTGTGTGTGCCCACAGGGGGCCGGCAGTGCTGAGGCAGGGAGGACAGGGCTCCACCGTCCCCTGGGCTGACCTCCATGCCCGTTGCTCATCAACCCTCAGGTCTCTGCGTCCCTCCTCCCAGTGCTGCCTTCTGTCCACAGCCTCCATTTAAAGCACCATTTACTGATCACTTACCTGGCACTTCACCTACATTGTGAAGAGGGAATAATGGGCTGTGCTTTACAGAGGAGGCCTCCAAGGACCAGAGGCAGGCCTGGGAGAATGGGCTGAGCTGGCCACAGGGGACAACCAACAATCGGTCTGCTGGGCTGGGGCTAAAATCCTGGTCCCTCACTCATTATGGCTTGGGGGTGGGGGACACAGATGGAGCCTCATTTCCATGGATGGGACCCCTCAAGGTCCTCAGGTGCAAACTTCCCTGGGGCTCCTGCACCAGTCCCAGCCTCTGCCCTGCCCCAGCCCCTGCCCCAGCTGGGCTTGGGCCCCAACTTCATTATGGAGTTGGGGGGTGGCAGCCTCGACTCTTGGCTGAGCCCTCGAGTCTGGGACATTTCAGCCACCCTCCCTGCCCCAGCCCAGAGATGAAATCCCTGGGGATAGTTGCTCCTTTGCTCAGTGACCTAGTGGGATCAGGGGAGATGGCAGGGTCTGAGCCCCTAGCCAGGCCAGCTCCCATGAGATTAACAGGAGGCTCCATCCCACCCCGCCTAACTTAAAGGCTACCCCAGAGACTGAATACTTTATAATCGTAATAATGAAACTTTGGGGTGTTAGGGACAAAATAAGTGTCTTCCCTACTCCTAGCCCTTAATGACCAGGACAAGGGCAATGCTTAACTCATTGGACAGCCCTTAGGTGGTGGACATGTAGGCACCATGTGGGCTATGAAGGAAAGACCTGTGGATGGGTGGAGGCTCACAGAGAAGCTGGTTTCCCAGCTCATTCTGGGCAACTCATAAAACAGATTCATTTTTAAAGATTGCATGGTGTAGGCGGGTGTCTGCTTTGTCCGCCGGCAGGCTGACCCCGGGTGGAGGAGGGGGCAGAGCGGAGAATAACAATTGTCTTAAGGGAGTCTGCAGAGGGAGAAAAACCTCTGGGGTGTATCGGCTGGGAAAGAATAGGCGTCTCAGTGTGCCCCTCTCCCCCCTCTCAGCCCAGCCCCTGTGGGGGGGCAGGAGCATCGGTCAGCACCCACAGCTGGGGCCTCCAGCAAAGTCCCATTCTATATATCTGAGAGCAACAGCTCAGAGAGCAGCCCCCAGAGGGACAAAACCTCATTGTGAGGTGCCTGCCGGCCGGGGCGCTCCCTCCCCCAAGCCCAGAACTGTCGTGGCATTGACCCTCCTCGGCGGGCTACCACGGGCCTGCTGACTGGGCCACATCTGGGGCTCAGGCACTGGCTGCCCCTCCCCCTCGGCTGGCTACTGAGGAGGGGGAGGGAGGCTTGGGGTGGAGCTGCCTCAAGGGCTGTCACCCTGTCCCCACTGGACAGCCTAGCTTGTGCCCCACCCTCCTCTGGGGGCTACGGCCAGGCAGAGATGAGAGTTCTGGGCTGGCTAGGTTGGCATCTTGTCCTGCCACAAGGCCCCCCACCCCTCTGGGCCTCAGCTCTGGGCCTGTCATCTGCCAAACAGTAGGGGGTGGGATAGGTTTTTCCAGCTCTGACTTGCTGGGTCTAAGGGTCTAAAGAGGCTGCAGGTTGAGCCGCTCTGCAGTGAGATGATTCGCTGGGTCTGAGACTCCAGATTGCTTGATTCCACGGTTTCAGAGGACTAGGATTCTGTAGTTTGAAGATCCCAATGTCCATTCATTCAATGCATACTTATTGAGCGCCTACTGTGTGCCAGGTAGTATTCTTTTTTGGGGGGGGCAGCTGGTGACCTACTCTTTGATGGGTGTTATAACACTGTGCTCTAACCAACTGAGCTAACCAGCCAGCCCACAGGTAGTGTTCTTGGTGTTGAAGCTATAGCAGTGACCAAGAGTGACTAAGACAGGAACATCTCTTGCCTTCATCAGGCTTCCATTCTAGAGTGGAGAGAGGATAATAACAAAAAAGAAATAAAAATATTTAACATGGTGAGAACGGCCTAGGTAGGAAAGAAAAACCTGGGGAGGGGAACTACTTCAGGCAGGGTGGTGAGGGAGTGAGGTGTGAGCTGAGACCTGGCTGCTGAGAAGGAAGCAGCCATGTGGAATGTGGGGACAAGCACTGTAGACAGATGGAATAGCACATTGCAAGGCCCTGCAGCAGGCATGGGCTGGCATGTTTGAGAGATGGCAAGTCTAAGGGCTTGGTGGCTGTGATTTAGCGAGCAGTGGAGAGAGAGGTAGGAGCTGAGGTCAGTGGTACAGGCAGGGGCAGATCTTACAAGGATTCAGAAACCAAGCCAAAGGGTTTATATGTTTTGAGTGCAAAGGGAAACCACTGGTTTTAGCAAAGGAATGACATGATCTGATTTATGTTTTAAAAAGAGTGATTTGGGGGGCCGGCCCGGTGGTGCACTGCTACAGTGCGCCGCTTGGGAGTGTGGCGGCGCTCCCGCCGAGGGTTCGGATCCCACATACAGACCGGCCGCTCACTGGCTGAGCGAGGTGTGGGCGCAACACCGAGGGCTGCGATCCCGTTGCCGGTCCCGGTCCGGTACGGGCGCGACACTGAGGGTTGCGATCCGTTGCCGGTCACGAAAAAAGACAAAAAGGACAAAAAAAAAAAAGAGTGATTTGGAAGGATTGTAGAGATTAGTGAGGAGAGAGGCTGTATAGCTGGGCAGGACAGATAAGGAGACACTAGTAAGGTGGAGGCAGGGACAAGGGCAGTGGGTTTACCCAGGACATACTTGGAGATAGAACCTCAGGTCCCGCTCTACCAGACAGGGCAGCAGTAAATGATCGTGCTGATCCCTGGGTCAGCCAGGATGTGGCTCTGAACCCTAATGACCTTGAAATTCTTAGCCCTGCATTGTCCAGTACCCTAGCCATATGTGACTATTTAAATGTAAACTAATTAAAATGAAATAAAATTGAAATGTCAGTTCCTCAGTCTCCATAGCCACATTTCCCATGCTCAGTAGCCACCTGTGGCTTGTGACTGCCATACTGGACAGCACAGAGACCATTTCCATCATCACAGAAAGTTCTACAGGACAGCACTTCTTCAGACAGCTCTTAACCTCACTAAGCCTCAGTTTCCTCGTCTGTAAAACGCAGGTAATAATAGTATCTCTTTGGTAGGGTACCAGTGAGGATTAAACGTGATAATAACGCCTATAGAGTGGTAGAGCGGACCTAGCACATAGCAAATGTTCATTAAATGCGGGTTATTATTGCTGAGCTGGTGGGTTGGTAACTAGGGGATCAAGGGGATGTCTCTGAGGTTTGGTCCTTAAAATCGAAAATTCAGAATTCTAGTATCTTGCCCTGCCCAAGGAGAGGGCGAGGACGGCGGGGGCAGGGAGTGGCCCAGACCCCCACCACCCCACCCACGTCTTCAGCCCGCCTGCGCCCCCAGCCCGGGACCCCCTGACCCCGGCCCAGCCCGCACCCCTCTCCATGCGACCCCGGCCCGCCCCGCTCCCCATGCGACCCCTGCCCAGCCCGCCCCGCGC
>NW_007727350.1:409099-429589 GCF_000696425.1 Galeopterus variegatus
CTGCGAGTCACCTGGAGGTCACTACCCACCTCCGCTGAAGGTGGGCTCCTCCTCCCCGCCCCCAGCACCAGCTTCCTTGGGACTGTGTCTCCTTCCAGGCACTTCCCCCTACACTGTGACACTCCCTCCCCTAGCACACTTCCCCAGTCTGGGGACCCTCTACTGTGTTTCCCTGGAACCCCATCCCTAGGGAACCCCCTTCTAGGCCCCGGACACCCAGCACATCGTCTAGGATCTTCTATACCGCTTGGGGCTGGCACCCCAGCCTGCCGCCTACTTCCTGGAGGTTGGGACCCCCACCTAGAGACCAAGATCATCTGTGTGCCTTTCAGATTGTCACCCTCCCCCCAGCTCGACTCCTAGGAGCTGGAACCTCCCCACTGTGCTTCCCTGAGGCTGGGTCCCCCTTCAAGACTGTCACCTGCCTTCTGCTATCCTGCTCCTTCTCCCAAGGCTGCAATACCCCTTGAAGCAGCTACCTTTCTCTTACTTGGGACTGGAACCCCCCTCCCTCGTACGCTCTCCTAGGGCTGGAACCTTCTTGAAGCTGCCATCCCTGTCAACCAGCCTCCTTTGCTCTTTGAGACCCTCCCAGTGCTGTGAATTGCATCCCACCAGCCCTGTGAGGTACCTCAGGGTTGTGTCCCCCACACCTGTCCCTGGAGCTATGCCTCCTCTACCTGTGCCTCCACAGAACTGATCTCACCCCCTCTCTTTGACCCTGAAAGGACCCTCACTGGGGTGGGATCTTTGCACACCCCACAATACTTTTTCCTATCCCTACCTCCACTTGCCTTGTTTTGGAGGTCTGCTCCCACATCTAACCAACCCCCTCACCCCCTTCCTGAGCAGCCCCTGCCCCTCCTCCAGGACTGTCCCTCGTCCCTGAGTGCTGGATTCAGGAGGGATAGGATGGGATGTGGGAGACGGAGGGAGAGATGCAGGCTGACGTCTCCCAGCCCACTCTGCTTCTCAGACCTCACTGGAACATCTAGGCAGACTCTCTGGCCCCTTTTGTGCTCCTCTCTACCAACTTCGGGAGCCCAGCCCCTGCACCTATCCTTTCCCCAGTCCCTGAGCCCACATATAGCTCCTCCCTGCATTTAGAACCTTCCTAGTGTGAACCTGCCTCCTGGGGCACGCTGTGCTGGGGCTGTCGGGCCACAGCACCAGGAATCGGGGTCCAAGTTTCAAGCCCAGTGCTCAGATCCCTTTGAAGTCCCGTGGGGGGGGGGGGAGCGGAGAGGAAGGCCTTTCTCTGCCTCAGTTTCTCTCTCTCTGTGGCTTGGGGACAGATACTTTTGTCCACTCCTGGTTGCTGAGCAGCCCAGGAAAGGGTATCCCCAAGCTCCAGACCTTCCCACTTCAGGATTCTGGACCACCTCAGCAGACCCAGGCCGTAAGAAACCAGGCTTGGACTAGATTAAATGGTTGATCCTAAGGTGGCTGGGCCATTTGAGGGTCCCAGGCAGCCCCCCATCGTTCCTATCATTCATTCTCCCCAGGCACTGTTCATCCTTTAGGAGCTTTTGAGGGGCCTTATGGGGGTTGTAGCCCCCAGGGAGGAAGGGAGGAGATGCTATTCTTTGCCTGGGGGTTACTGTTTGGGGGTGCCCTGGGCCTGTTAGGTATCTGGATGACCCATGGGCCAGGCCCCCTTAATTCCCGAACATATCCCCACGCCTGCTGCCCAGGACCCTGGGCCCCGGGCAGAGGATGGGCCTAGCTGGCCTGGGCTCCCTGTCTCCTGAGCCAAACCTTCCCTCCTGGCTGAGGTGGGGGGGCGGGGGCTGACGCCACGGCTCAGCCATGCGGCCTGGTGGGAGGGAGGCTGCACTGCTCCCTCCAGAGAGATAAGAGGAGACTCAAGAATGTCTGTGGGGAGCAGGGGTGGGTGTGGGGCTGCCCGCCCAGGAGGGCCGGGCTGGAGAAGTGCTCCCAGAGCCTAAGATGGGGGTGGGGGGGGTGGGCGCTGGGGGCTGGGGTCTCCTGGGTCGCTGGGGAGGGGAAGGCCTGGCAGGGCATCGGTGGGCGATGTGTGGGAGGGGACAGTGTGGGTGTGAGGGGCGCCTGGGACGGCTGGGCCCAGTGTGCTCCTGAGTGTAAGTGTGAAAGCTCGAGGGAGCAGGAAGCTGTGCACTGCGACTGTGGATGTATCATTCCTGAGCCCGTGGGAGCAACGCGGGCTCACGCTCGGAGCACCTGAGTTCTCATCCTGGTCCTGCTTGGCCTCGGTCTTGCCCTCTGGACAGTGGGTAGAGGGGTCTATGCTTTCGGCTCTGGGCTGGGAGACTGGGAAAGGATTTTGTCAAAGCGGCAGCATCACAATGAGCCCCCTTGCCTGATGTGGAACCCACCCCCTAGGCACACCAGGCATATGTCCTGGGTCCTGCCCTGTGTGGCTGGTGGGGCTAGGGGCTAAGGCGCTTTGGGCCTCGGGTGGGAGGCCGGGACAGGGCGGCCCCCTCGAGGCTGGTACAGCCGGGCCCCCGTGACCGCCCCGCTAATCCCCTAGAGAGAGGCAACGGCAGCCCAGATCGGCGGGCACAGGGCCTGCAGAGAGGGGACCCGCCGGGCAGGATGCACTGGCTCCCAGCAGGTAACCGGGTGGTGGTGTCAGGTGTACTCATCACCTGACTGGCTGGGGCCTTGGGCTTCCAGAGCCTGGTCAGGGATAGGTCAGGGGTGCAGGCTAGCATCCAAGGCTCTGGCCAGGACCTTAGAGGTTCTGGTGCAGGCTCAGCTACTGAGAGCTGTGTGACCCTGTGCAGAACCCTTGCCCTCTCTGGGCCCCTTTTCCTCACCTGCAAGACAGGAGGGGGTGGC
The DNA here is from genome assembly GCF_000696425.1 of Galeopterus variegatus. Taxonomy (NCBI): domain Eukaryota; kingdom Metazoa; phylum Chordata; class Mammalia; order Dermoptera; family Cynocephalidae; genus Galeopterus; species Galeopterus variegatus. Next base: position 411,926 of record NW_007727350.1, read on the forward strand.
AGAGAAGATTTTCATGATGCCTTCGGCTCTGATGAGCCTCATCTCCCAGCCCCAGGAGGGAGGGACGTTTTCGAGTATGAGCCCAGGAGTGGGTGCTTGCTCCTGATTTTAGGGGCACAAAAGCAGGTGGGTGTGGAGAAAGCCTTAAAGACTGAAGGGAACTGGGCTTCCAGCAGGTGCTGGAAAGGCCATGGAGAGTTTGGGGGGCCCACCTCGCTGCTAGAGCCCCACTAGGGCTGGCAGTGGGAGGCCTGGGATCTGGCCCCTTCTGAACCTGATGGGTGGCCTGGGCTGGTGACTTCCTTCTCTGGCCTCATTACCCCTCCAGGGGTAAGTAGGAGCAGAGTAGGAGTAAGGGTTGGACCAGAGCATGGGCTTCCCTTGTAATTTTTTTAGCCGTCAAAGACAAACTCATGGCGTCCTGATAGGACAGGCAGAGTGGATAAAGGGAGGATGGACTCCCCGCGGCCCCCCAGAGCACCAGGACCCTGGTCTGAAAGCCACCCTTCCCCATCTCTGAGGATGGGAAAGGTGAGGGGTGGGAGATGGCACTGGCTGAGGCTCGAAGGGGAGGGAGCTAGCCAGATTTAAGCCAGAGCTGACACCCAGCTCCCAGTCTCTCCTCTGCCTCCAGGGCCTTGGGGAAGAGGAGGGGTCATCTGTCAGGGACCAGCATCTCTGCCTCTGGAGGGCAGGAGGAGGCCCCAGGTGGAGACCATCTGGTAACTTGGGAGAGAGGACCCCCACCGGCCGGGAGTCTGGGGCTGAGCTGGGGTGTGTGATGGGGGTGGCACTGTGTCCTGTGTCAGCCTGTCTGTCTGTCTGTGGTGTGCCTAGGGGTTAGGTTTCCCTGCCCCTGACTCCCATGGAGCTGAGGTGTGGTGCCTCCCGGGTCCACCTGGAACCTGTGGAGGACTCCCCCCTGCCAATCCGGGTCCTGAGCCCAGGTGGGAGGGGAGGTGGTAGCAGGGGGTCTGACTCATGCCATGTCCCTAGCACTCAGCACAGGGCCAGCCAGCGGGGCTGGGGGAACAGGAAGTGTTCTCAGGCAGCAATGACTATGTGAACAGAGGTGGGGGGGGCGAAGGGTGCACCCGGGAAGCGATTCTTTGGGAGGGTCTGGGGTCAGCGCAGGGGTGAGGAGCAGGCTTCCCAGCCGCTGGCTTCAGGACCCCTCCTGAGTCTGGGAGCTGGACGAAGTGTGCCTGGGGTCTTAGGCAGAGCCAAGGAGGGTGTTTGGGGCAGAATGACCTTCTCCCTGGGGACCCAGCTCCCACTTCCCAACTCCCAAGGGATGACAGGACTGGGGGGCCCTGGTGGCAGAGGCTGCTGGGTAACAGCCCAGTGGGGCTGCTGGTTGGCTGCTGCCCTTGGACTTTGCCCTCCTCGATAAGGAATGGGGAGCAGAAATCATTAACTGAATCATTAACCGGGGGTGGCCCCGCCCTGCCCAGGCAGCCTGCCTTCCCTTGTCACCGTCTTCCTCCTTACGGCCTCGCACCCTCCTCTGGGCCTCAGTTTCCCTCACAAGCTGGAGTGCTGGGGGTGTGTGTGAGACCTCCTGTCCCACCTCAAGGTCTCCAGCCCCCATGCCACGGGCGAGGGTAGTTGGGAGGTGATTGGGGGTAGGGGTGGGGTGACATAATGGTTTTGTGCATTCGCTAGGGTGGGCAGCTGGGGTCTCTTTCTAGCTCTGCTGCTTCCCCACAGTCCTCTTGGGCATATCCCCTGCCCCTCTTTTGGCCTCCATTTTCTCATCTGTAAAATGGGAATACAGTTGTAATACTAGGTAGGGCTACCTCTCCAGGCCTCTGCAGGAATTAGGTAAGATAGTGCCTGTAAAGGGCTTGGTACAGTGCCTGGCCTGGGAAGCCCTCCATGAATGTCAGCCTTGATCCAGATGATTATCTCCATTCTAATGGGGACAATCAGCAGGTGTTGTGTAGCCCACCTTGAGGGTTATTGGTCCACAGGGGAGGTCGATGCCCCCAAGCTTGGGCTGGGGCCCCATGGCTGGTGCTGTGTGCTTTGGGAAAGCCCCTCACTCTCTGTGGGCTGCTCATTCGAGGGATGAGGGGAAACCATCATCAGCCTTGTTGAGCACGTTCTGTGAGCACCTGTGCCATGGCACATCCAGGTGGGCCTGCCCCACCCTCCGCCTCAGAGATGCGGAACTTGCTCTGGCACGCGATGGGAGGTGGGGGGACCTTGACCTTCCTCTGTCTTTGCCTGCTGCACCCAGGCCAGAGCTCTTTGCATATGTTGTCTTCCTGGACTCCTGGGGCCCTGCCCCACCCTCCGCCTCAGAGATGCGGAACTTGCTCTGGCACGCGATGGGAGGTGGGGGACCTTGACCTTCCTCTGTCTTTGCCTGCTGCACCCAGGCCAGAGCTCTTTGCATATGTTGTCTTCCTGGACTCCTGGGGTGCCAGGGAAGGGTGGGTGGTGTCCCCTCATTTCCAAGAGGGGTCACTGAGGCAGAAGGGGAAGGCGATCTGTCAGGCTCACTTGGGGTGGCCGCAGCAGAGCTGGACAGGATCCAGGGTCTCTGTTGGGGGCCAGCCTGGAGTGGACAGGGAAGGGGGCCTCTCCTCCTTGCATGCCGGTGGTCCTGATCCCCAACTGATGGCCATGCTAGGTGGTGTCCGTCCAGCCCCTTGGCCTCTCTTGACCTCAGAGCCCTCACCCAGATGGTCCAGTCATATGATAATGAGTAGTGAGACCCCAAGAGTGCCAAGGTCTAGAATGGGAGGAGGCAGAAGGGCAAAGTAGGGGCTTTGGGTTCAGAGCCTGGACTGTGGACAGGGGGCTCTGGGGCATCCTGTCCTCCCTCTGCCTTCAGGTCACATCAGTGAAGGAAATCCTCCCTCTCAGCCTCTGTCTGTCCTCGGTGGAACTTGGGGAGCCTGCCTCCCTCAGGACCTTTTCTCACTTTCTTCTGTGCTCTCTTCTGTCTCCAAGGTTCTTACTCCAGGCATCTATGGCCTGGGGGGAGGGGAATCCCCCCCACCGCCCACCCTGCTAGCTTGGAGGCAGGGGCTGCCTATTGGGGGCTGGGGGAATGGGGCCTGTGACACTCAGTTCACTCAGGGATGTGGCTCCAGCTGAGGAGGGTCTGCTGGCAGCCTGGGGAGTGGGAGAGTGAAGAGAAGAGGATGAGGAAACTCTTCCTGGATGGGCCCTAACATGTGACGCTGCACCTGCTGGGACGTGTGTGTGGCCTAGGCCTGCCTGGGTCAGTGAGCATTTGTGTGCACGTGTGTCCTGACTTAGAAGCCTGTCAGGTGTGCTGAGATGGGAACATGCACGGGTGTGCTCGTGCCTCAGGGCCTTTGCACTGGCTGTCCCCACTGCCTGGAACCTTCTAAAATGCTATGGATTTTACTGATCTGTCTTGTCATCTGACTTTGCTCCATAGAATGTCAGCTCCATGTGGGCAGGGGGTTAGTCTGTTTAGTTTACTGCTGTATCCCTAATGCCTAGTGCTGTGCCTGACACATAATAGAGGCTCAATAAGTAATTGCCAAAGAATGAAGGAGCACATGTAGAGCATGCCAGTGTGTGCACCTGTATGTGTGTGTATGTGTGTGTGTGCTTGAATAGGGACGTGCTGGTACGGCTGTGCCTGACACATAATAGAGGCTCAATAAGTAATTGCCAAAGAATGAAGGAGCACATGTGGAGCATGCCAGTGTGTGCACCTGTATGTGTGTGTATGTGTGTGTGTGCTTGAATAGGGACGTGCTGGTACATGATCACATGCGTGTCAGTGGATACCTGTCTGTGGGTGTGCCCTCACGGACACATGTACATGTAGGAGTGTGCCTGTGGGGGACATGCTAGTGTATAACCTGTGGTGGAGACCTGCCCCACTCCCAGCTGCAGGGTCCCTCCTCTGTGGCCTGCCTGTCCTGGTCCCTGTGGGAGAGGGTCAGGGGCACTGGGTGAGAGCTAATGGGCCTTGTGGAGTCAGGGCTGTGGGTCCCCAGAGCAAAGCAGTGGGTTCCCTAAGAAGAGGTCACAGCTGTTGGCTCGGTTCTGTTGGACCTGGCTTGGGAGCATCTTGGGGCAGTGAGTTCAGCCTTGTGTTGACTGAGGACAGGGTGGCAGCCATGTGGAGACTAGGGGAGGACATAGCCTTAGCCCAGGGGTGGCTAAATGTCCTGGGTCCCTTGGAAGAGAGGGGTCTCTGCAGGTAGGCTGTGGGGCTCTTCTGCATTTTTGGTAAGAAGTTGGGAGGGAGCAAAGATCACTGTGGCTTAAATTTAAGGGACTAATGGATGATGACTCAAGAGCCACATCTTTGTCAGGTGTGGCTGTTGGGCTCAAGCTAACTGAGAATGTGACTCAGAGATGCAAAGGATTGCTTGCACAATCAAGAGTCTCACCTGAAGGCATTTTGACAGAGAAGGCTCTGGTCACAAGTTGAAGCCTTAAGCAAGGACATCTAGCAGTTATATAGATCATATTAATAAAGACAGTCCAGACCAAAGGAGGTGACAGCCCACTGTGCTGTGCTCCAGTGTGATTTGGTTTAGAGCATGTTGTTCAGTCAACATTGGGAGAAAAGCCACAGCACTGGGGCCCTCTGTGACTGGGGTGATTGGGGAGGGGCTGCCTGGCCAGGCAGGGAGGCAGTCACAGAAGTCACTGGAGGGCATGGCTGGGCCAAGGCCTGGTGGCTGGACTGTGCCATGCATGTGCAAGAACAACAGCATGATACTGGTCATGCCTCAGAGGGACTTAGGAGAAGGTGTGGAGGCCCCCCAGGGAGGCTCTAGAGGCTCCCTGGAGCAGATCTGCAGTAAGGCAGAGAGGCATCAGCAGAGTGGTACAGTCTGGGCAAAGATGCGAGGGCAGAAGAGGGGATGGAGTCCCCAGAGAGATGGAAACGGAGCAATTAACATTGGTTCAGGAGCGGCCTCATGGTGGTCACCTCGGTTAAGACTCATGACCACTCCACTTTGATGAGAAAGAAACCCAGGCTCAGGGAGGTCAGGGCCCTTGCTGAGGGTTGCACAGCACTGTGTTGGGGCTTGTCTTTGACCCCAGGGCTCTCTGAGGGATGCCAAGGTGGGCAGTCCCCTGACTACCACCATGCTGGCCCCCAGCTACTGCCTGGAGCTAGGGCACCCCTCTGATTCAGATGTCTGGGGTGGACACTCAGGGCAGCTGGGTCTTCAGGGGACAGGCTCAGGCCCTGGTGCCCTGTCCACCCCCGGTTCAGATCAACCAGGCCTGGCCAGTATCCTCAGGTCCTGGCCTACCCTGCCCATAGCCACGTGGCTGACGGGATTTCCGCCATGTTTGGGGCATGAATTGACAAGTGTCCCATTGACGGGGCAGGGGAGGGGGTAGGCAGGGCACAAGCCTCCCACTGTGCCGTGTCCCCACCCTCCCCCGTCCCCCAGGACAATGGCCGAGACTCAGCCAGCAGCCACAGCTGGTGGGGGGGACATAAGCACGAGGAGGGGTGGAAGGGAAGGGTCCAGGGTGGAGGGAGCACCTGGGCCCCTACCCGCTCTCATCCCGCACCTGGCTTGGGTCCCCTCGGCTCCTCTCCTGCCCAGCTGGGTGGCCTTAGAGGGAGGTGGAGAGAGGAGGGGAGGGGGCTACGTTCCCACAGCCCAGATCCCAGCCTGCCCGGGAAGGGGCAGCGTCTGGCTCCTGTTCGAGGCAGGTAATAAAGGGACTAATTAATGGGGAGCAGCTGGGAGACATAGCTCAGCAGGGCAGGGGCGTTTCCCAGAGAGACCTTTTTAGCCCTGGACCCTGACCACAGCATGGCCTGGCCTAGATCCCCAGACCCAGCAGGCCTGGTTCCATTCCTCTGCTTGCCACTTTGCTCATTCATCTCATGAACATTTGTTGCATGCCTACTGTGTGCTGGGATACTTACAGTCCAGAGAGACAGAACAGGACAGCGCTCCTAGCCCAGCTCCCACCCCTGTAGGCCATCGGCAGGGTGCCCATCCTTTCTGAGCCTGCTTCCTCACCTGTAAAATGGAGAAAAAGAAAATCGCTGTTACTGGGCAGCAGCCCCCCCCCCAAAAAAAAGAGAGAGAGAGAGAAAAAAAAGAATCAGTCAGTCAGAGCTCAGTATTATAACACCAAGGTCAAGGATTTGGATCCCCTTACTAGCCAGCTACAAAAAACCAAAAAAAAAAAAAAAATCGCCTACCCTGTACGGTTGTTATGAGAATTAAATATGAACCACGGAAAGTGTGTGATAGCAGGCAGATGCGCACACCCGCCCAGTGAGGCTTGTGCTAGGCAGGAGAGCCAAGAGCCTGATGAGAGAATAGAATGGGTGCCCCTCGAGAGAACGGGAGAGTCAGAGATGGCTGTTTTGGAGGAATTTACATTTAAGCTGAAACCTAAGGGGTGAAAAGGAGTCGGCTTTCTCTGGCTGAGGGCACAACGTGTGCAAAGGCTCTGTGTGTGGGGCTGGGTCTATTCCAGGATGGAAAAGCAGGGGCTGGACCGTGGAGAGTTTCAGCGAGGTCACTGAGTGCAGGAGAGGAGGCTGTGGGGGCAGGCAGGGGCTGACCATGCCAGGCCTTGCACTGCTGGAGGGCTCTGGGTTTATTTTTTAATTTTTTAATTTTTTTTTCCTTTTTGTCTTTTTTACTAACTGGCAACAGGATCGCAACGCTCGGTGTTGTGCCCGCACCGCGCTCAGCCAGTGAGCGGGAACCGGTCTCCACATGGGATCCGAACCCTCAGCGGGAGCGCCACCGTGCTCCCAAGCGGCGCACTCTCCAGTGCGCCACCGGGCCGGCCCTTTAATTTTTTTTTTTTTTTCCTTTTTTGTCTTTTTTCGTGACCAGTAACGGGACTGCAACCCTCAGTGTCGCGCCCGCACCTGCACAGTGCTCAACCAGTGAGCGGACCGGTCTGTATATGGGATCCAAACCCTCGGCGGGAGCGCTACTGCGCTCCCAAGCGCCGTACTCTACTGAGTGCGCCACCGGGCCGGCCCTATTTTTTAATTTTTATTTATTTATTTATTTTTAAAGATGACTGGTAAGGGGATCTTTACCCTTCACTTGGTGTGGTCAGCATCACGCTCTCCCAAGTGAGCCATGGGCCAGCCCCTGGGGCTCTGGGTTTATCCCAAGCAATGGGAAGTGGTTGAAGGGTTTGAGGAGGGGGTTTGTGATCTCATGGTGCCATTTTCTGGCTGTGGGGCCTTGGACAGTCTCCCCTCTTCCAAGGGGAGGCCTCGAGGATGACAATGAGACATGTGTCCCATGCTTAGCTTCCTGCCTGGTAGGTACCTGTTGTGGGATCCGGTGATGTGCTGGGCTCTTTTAGGAGAAGTAGGGAGGGGCACCATTAAGAGTGTGTCCAGGGAGCCCTGTCCCCTCCTGGGTTCCTGGGGGCTCTGCTCCATCCTTGGGAATCCCTGGGTTCTGGGAAGCTCCCACCTCCACCCCGTCCTCCTGGAATGTTTGTTAGGAATCTCCAGTGCGGTTTGTGGGGCATGCTGGGGGCCTCTGCCTGGTGGCTGGACCTTTAGGGCAGGCAGCGTTGGGAGAGGACGAGGCAGGCCTGAGGGCTTCAGGGGAGAAGGAGGTGTGGGCTCAGCGTTCCTCAGGAGGCCCTCCAACCCCCAACCCTCCAACTTCTCCCCCACCCATTGGCCCACCCCCACCCTGCCCCATCGGCTCCCTCCTCCCTCCTCCGTCCGCCCGGCCCCTGGCACGGGAGGGTCCCTCCTCCCCCCAAGCACATCTGGTTCTTGTTAGGGTCTCCCAGGATGCCTCTGCCTGAGGCCCCCCATCCTGGGGGAGGTGGGCAGGAGGATTAGGGGCGATTAGGAGTGCTCCTGGCCAGGGGAGGAGGAGGAGGCGAGGAGGGGGCTGGGCCTGTTATAAATAGCAACAACACTGACCGCATCAGCCCATCACTCACTGTAGATTCCAAGTTCAGTCTCAAAAACCTGCAGCATCAGCGGCCTGGGTGGGGGTGATGCTCCAGGACCCCCTCCCTCCCCTCTCCCTGTGCTTGATCCTCCCTCAGGAACTTCCAGCCCGTCAGGTGGGGCAGCCCAGGTGGGCAGGGAAGGCACAGCAACTACCACCACACCTCCTCCGTTGGAGTCAGGCCCTTGCCCGGGTTTGAATCCTCCTTGCTGAGTTGCCTTGGACACAGACTTGACCTCTCTGAACAGCGGGGCTGGTGACGATAACACCAAGTGTGCGGGGGTGGCTGGGAGGTAAAATGTGTAAAGCTCGTAGAATAGTGCCGGGCCTGGCAGGCACTCAGTCAGTATGAGCCTGTCGCTGTCACTGTCATCACCATTGAGAGAGATAAGTACTGGTAAGCACTCAATATGAGCCACTGTCACTGTCACCATTATGGATTGGTAGGATTAAGTGACACACCACACGAGAAGAGCCTGTGGGATGCACATAATAAACTCCTATGATTATTCATGTACTTGGCTCCAAAAGTGCCTGGCGCATAGTAGGCGCTCAATAAATGGAACTGTGGTTATGAAGGAGGGGTGGGGGGGGCTAAGCAGGGACAGGAGTCACGCAGACTGGTCATTCCCAGCTCCAGAAGCTTCTCTTGCCCTGGCCACACAGGGTCCTGGACCGCCATTGGTGGTGCTTGGTGGGTGTCCCTTGTTCCCAACTGGGTGAGCTGGGGGTGGGGGTCAGCAGGAGGGCCCTGGCCTGTCGCAGGCAGCGCGTGACTCCTAGGAGGGCTTAGCCGCTCATTAATCACCTAAGCGGGGCTCAGCATTCTTGAAATGCCGGCTGGGGCCAGGGAGGGGCCTGGGCTGGGGGCTCCCAGGGACCCCAGGGCTCTGAGGACAGCTGCGCCATTTGCTGAGCACCCACTGTGTGCTGGGCACTTTACAGTCCTTACCTCGTTCCATGCTCACACACTGCCCTGTGAAGCATTAGCTGTTCATGTCCCCATTTCACTAATGTGGAGAGTGAGGTTCAGAGAGGGTGTGTGACCTGCCCAGGTCACACAGCAGGGAGTATATGAACCTGGAGTTTTTCCTGGGTCTGTCTGAGCTCTGTTCCCAGGGCTCACCAGGGGAGGGGGCATGAAGTGCAGACCCCAGACTCAGGCTCCAGAGGCCTGTGGGAGGGGTCCTCCTGCCTCAGTGGGGCTGGCCAGCACAGGTCAGCAGTGTGGGTGGGGCTGTCCTCCATTATCGGGGTTGACGCATCTCCCACGTCAGCCCCCTTATCACCCCACCCTCCGCTCCCCCTGCAAGGTGACCCTGGGAGGGGAAAGGCCAGGCCCTCCCCCTCTCCTCCCCTTACGATGCCCAAGAGCACTGGACTGCCTTTTCTGTGAGTCCCTCCCCTTCATGGGGCTGGGGCCAGCAGGGAGGGCCCAGGAGAGGGCGGATGGTGGAGGAGCTGAGCTGACCGCCATCACTCCCTGCTGTGAGGCCAGGGCAAGGCCATACCTCTCTGGGCCTCTGCCCCTTCTGGAAAATGGGAGCTAAGCACCCCAGCCCTGACACATGGGGCGATGGGCATATCCAGTGAGGGTGGGCTGGGCACTGCTGATTCTGATCCCTACTCCCTCCTGCAGCTGAGGCCTGGGGTACAGGAGGCATCCCCAGCCCCATTGGCCCTGGATGTGTGGTCCTGTGTACCCCCAGCTGGGCCATTTGGACCTGACCACTGGAGGACAGGGCCGGACAGTCCATGCTGGGTCCGAGCCACTCACCGTTCCCTCCACTCCGTAGAGAACCTCATTTGCTCCTCACAAGCCCCACAAGACAGAGGGATGCCCCATTTTACAGACAAGAGAAAAGGACTTGTTCCTGTCACACAACTGAAAAGGGGCATGGCGGGGAGGGGCGGCCTATGTCCCCACATGGGCCTCTCCCCTTCTTGGAGACTCCAGGTGACCTCGTGGGCTAGGGAAGGCATTATCAGTGCTTCCTGGAGGGGTGTCAGGTGGTGGTCGGTAAGGGCCCTCCCCCGACAGACACACAGATGGGGATGAGCTGGGGGGCATGTGTTTTGGGGGGCCCAGCCTGGGAGGGCTGGAGGGCTGGCTAGAGGCCTAGGAGTAGCCAGGGGCCCGACCCCTCCTCTGCTCCTCTCCCCCCGCTCAGGCCACGACATCAACGGTGCCCTGGAGCCCTCCAACATAGACACGAGCATCCTGGAGGAATACATCAGCAAGGAGGACGCCTGCGACCTGTGAGTGGCCCTGCGGAGCCCGGCCCGGCCCGGCCCCAGTGTGAAGGCAGGACCCAAGCCGGGGGCTGATGCGGTCCCACCTCTGAAAGCTGCTCCCCTGCTGTCCCACCGCGGACTCCTGCCGCCTCCACAGTTCTCTGCAGGGAGGGGCGGCTGCTTCCACCTGGGCCCGGGGTCCTGGCTGGGGCTGAGCCTCCTCCCTTCTCCGCAGCTGCTTCCCTGACATCTCTGCTCCAGCCAGTGCGGCCTCCTACCCCCATGGGCAGCCAGCCATCCCCGGCTCCAGCGGTGCCCACCACCTGAGCCCCCCTGGGGGTGGACCCTCCCCAGGGCGCCATGGTCCCCTCCCGTCCCCGAGCTACGGTGCCCCCCTCAACTGCAACAACAACAACGGCATGGGCACCGCACCCAAGCCCTTCCTGGGGGGTTCCGGGCCCCCCATCAAGGCAGAGCCCAAGGCTCCCTATGCCCCAGGGTGAGTGAGGGCCAGGGGGGCGGGTGGGAGGGTAGGACCCAAGGGCCATAGGCCCCGGAGGTGCTGGCCAAAGGCCTGGCAGTGGGCGGGACCCAGGGTGATAGCAGGGTGAGGGTGGGGAGGACGAGGGCCAGGTCAGGAGGGACTCGAGGGCTTTGTTCTGAGGAGTGAGCAGCCACTAAGCAGGGGAGTGATGAGGGCTGACGTACGTGCTAGAAACATCTCTGAGAGCCATGTGCAGAGTGGACGGGAGGGTGTGAGACTGGAGGCCACGACTGTTTACATTCACGGGGACACCTACACACGCGTGCACACACGCAGGGCACCTACACACCCTTCTCCGCACCGGCTCCCGTCCACTCACTTGTGCATTTAGCTGACACTTATTATGGCCACGGGAGCTGGCCGATGGCTCAGATGTGGTACCTCAAGTTCCCCTACCCAAGCACGCCTGTGGAGCCAGGAACACACCCTGCCGAGGCCCCTCCTCCCAGCCCCCACCCTCATCTCTCAGGGGTCCACACAGTGCCTCTGACCAAAGGTTCCAGGCGGTCGCCAGCCCAGCCAGACTCCAGGGCAGCCCCCAGGCACATACTCAGTGGGAAAGCAGGGAACATGGGTCCGCTGGGCTCTGCAGAGGAGCTTGGAGAAAGTTCTGTGTTCGTCAGCCTGGGGCAGGCATGTGGACACTGTTCAGACAGCCTGGCTCCATCTCCTGCGCCTTCTGCCTTGGTAACCCACAGCCTCTGGCAGGGCCTCAGTTTCTTCATCTGTTAAGTGAGCCCCAAACGCTCACCCCTCGAGGTCTCGTGGAAAGTAAGTGAGAGTGAGCTCGGGGGAGGTGCTGGGTGAGTGGCAGCCATGGGCTTGTCAGCAGCGTTCACTGAACTTCCTGGCTGGTGGGGGATGGGACTGGAGGCCAGGCTCAGGTGCCAGGGATGGACCTGTGCTGCAGAAGGAAGACCATCTGCTCGAGGCCGTGAGGCTGTCCCTAAGCCACAGACTGCTGAGGACAGAGGGAAGAGAACTAACATTTAGTCAGCTCCTGTTGAGTGACCGCTACTATATCACATGCCTCTGCTCGCGGGGGACCCAAAAATGGGCCTTGGCTGCTCCTCATGGCAGGATTCTAATGGCGCACTGAGGCTCAGAGAGAGATCGGGGCTTGTCCAGAGCCATCTAGGGACCCTGTGGCCAGGGCTGCTCCAGGGAAGGACCCAGTGCCTAGCCTTGTTCTAGGTGATAAATGAGACAGACACATCCCTTCTGCACTGGGTCCTGTGTCCTGGTTGGGGGGAGAGTTACCAATCAGCGCATCACCAAATAGAGGAATACTGAGAAGCAAGAGGTGGTTATGATAACACGAGGTCCTACGGACCTGGGCATTGGACTGCAGGGACTGGAGGGTGTGAAGGATCTTGACACTCTAGATAAATCCAAGGCCACTGTCAGGGCAGTGCAGGGAGCAGACAAGAAAGCGTGGACGTGAGCTGGACAGGCCTGGGTCAGCCTGCCGGGCCTCAAGCTGTGGCACAGAGTAGGTTTGAGTCTCCATCTGCTTTTCTGTGTCATCCTCACAAAACCTGCAGGGTCCACATTCTTGAATCCATTTTATAGATCTGTAAACAAGTCCCTGAAGGGGTGTGAGTGGCTTGTCCAGGGGTGCACTGGGACTCTGCAGTCAGGCAAGGGCTGTGTCCCGGATGGCTTGGAGACCTTTCTGGCAGCTTCCTGGGCATGGTGGTGGAGGGTTTGTCCAGATGTGGGGACCAGGAATGGCCAAAGAGCTGGATTCCCGCGTGGCCACAGCCTCCCCCTTGCTGGTTCACACAGGACGTGTTGACCTCTTGGGGTTGAATTTATTCTTTTTGTTGAACCACTGATAAAACAAAACCTGCAAGAAAAAAATAAACCCAGGCCTGGCAAAGCTGGCTCGCTACCTAGGCCACACCTGCCTTTGGCAGGGCAGCCCCCTGTGACCCGCTGGACCTCCCAGGCCCAGCCCCCTAAGGCCCCATGTTTCCAGGAAGCATTAGGGCTTCAGTGGGTGCAGGAAGGGAGGGAGTCCTTGAATCCCTGTGCCATCATCAGGGACAGTGGTAATTGGCCTCCAAGTACCCAGTACATCTGAGGGGATCCTGGGCATGAACCCAAAGCCCCCCACCCACAGTTCAGCCCCAGGCCCTGCTAGACACCTCAAGGTGGGTGGTACAGAGAAATGCCCCTAGGGGGAGTGTGCGGAGACCTCCTTGCCCCCAGCCTCTTGGGGTCTCTGGGACCCTGCCCTGCAGAAAGCTGCTCGGTTCAGCCCCAGGCCCTGCTAGACACCTCAAGGTGGGTGGTACAGAGAAATGCCCCTAGGGGTGAGTGTGCGGAGACCTCCTTGCCCCCAGCCTCTTGGGGTCTCTGGGATCCTGCCCTGCAGAAAGCTGCTCATCTTGAAGGCAAGAGGCTCACCTGTCCCTAACAGCCCCTCTCCTCCGGTTCCCCCAGCACGCTGCCAGACTCTCCCCCAGACTCGGGCTCCGAGGCCTACTCCCCCCAGCAGGTGAATGGTGAGTCCAGCGGGCACCGCCCTCCCCCTCTGGGGTTTGGGCAAGTGGTTGGGGCGGCCTTATCTGGAGGGAGGGCAGGAGGGAGGGGGCCCGCAGCAGCCCAACGGGCCGAGATTATCGCTGGTCAAATACTCCCCGGCGCTGGCTATTGTTTCCCCACGGGCGGGTGGGGAGCCTGGCCCTGCCTCTGAGCAAGTGTCCCTGCCGGTGATGCCACCGCCTGCCGCCTGCGCCATCATGGACGCGCCCTTCGGCGGTAAGTGGACGTCTGCGGAAGGCCGTGGGTGCAACCTGAGTGCAGGCCTCACTGGCTGGCCCACCTCTCCTTGGGGGGTGCTCAGGGGTGCAGCGGCCCCCAGGTGGCCAAGAGCAGGACGACCTGGGCTGCCGGCTCCCTACAGCCCGAAGAGGGGTCAAGAGTTCTGTTTATCTTACCACAAACATCCCTGGAATGCTTCCTGGGGAACAAAGCAAGCTGGGGCCTCCCCCCTCAGGCTGGGGGGCTGGCCCCTGGGAGCCTGGTAGAGGGGCTGTTGGAAGGAGGAAGGCCCACTTGGGACTGGACTGGGAGTCTCCAGAATTTCCTTTCTGAGACCCAGAGGAGGAGCAGGCCTGAGAAGAGTTGCGGGGCTGGGGAGGACCTTGAGATCTGGGTCAGCCCAGGGAGCTGGACTGGGCCCAGCCTGGGGGAAGGAGCTGGCCGGCATGGGGTGAAGGGCTGGCCACCCTCGGGACAGGGTCTTGCTTCCCTGCTCAATGCCACCAGTGGCCACTTGCCCAACCTCGTCCCACCTGGGGTGGGTGGGAGGGCAGCCCTCACTTGGGCTTGGCTTGGGAGCCTCACTTGGAAGCGGGAGAGCCTGCCTAGGGGAGAACAGGTGCCTGGGAACCTGAGTAGGGTGGGACTCTGACACCCGCCCCCATTTCTCCTGCAGACCCCCATCTCCTGCGCACAATAACCCCTGAGACCCTGTGCCACGTGGGAGTGCCCTCCCGCCTGGAGCACGTGCCCCCACCTCCAGCCCACCTGCCAGGCCCCCCTCCGCCCCCACCTCACTATCCTGTCCTGCAGCGGGACCTGTACATGAAGGCCGAACCCCCAATCCCCCCCTATGCCACCATGGGGCAAGGTCTGGTGCCCACCGACCTCCACCACACCCAGCAGTCCCAGATGCTACACCAACTGCTGCAGCAACATGGAGCTGAGTAAGAGCTGGGCAGCCGCTTCCGAGGGGGGATATGGGGTGGGGGATCTGGGCAGCAGCCGGCAGTCCAAAGATGCAGGCCGGGATGGGGATGGACCCGGGAAGGGCAGAGACTCTGCAGGGAAGATGGGGGTTGGCACATTTATACATCTGTTCCCAGCAATTCCCTGGGGGATTTACAGCCATGGCTTATTGCTCACAGCTCTCTTATTTGGTGGGCACAGAGAGGTAAATGGAGGTTGAGAGGGGGAAATGGCTGGCCCAGATCGTGGAAGTAGGAAGGGCAGAGCCAGGACTGAGCCCAGGCTGTACTCTTACCCAGGCACCAGTGACTTTCCAGCTGCTTCACGGGTCCTCAGGTTTCTGAGGCGACTCTGGACCTGGACCCAAGCTCGCCCCTCTGAGTCCAACCTATTGATGTATTGAGAATTCATGAAAGATTTAGTTCAAGGAAAGATTTTGCTGTCCAAACACTTTGTAAACTAGAATAAGCAGGGGTGCCATGCAAGCCCCCCCAAACTGCCCCTCACCCCTCAGGAAGCCCCCCTTCCCCAGCCCTTGTGGCCCGGGTCCTCTTTCTAACCGTGGAGGGGGCTCTCTGTAGAGTTCCTGCTGTAAACAGTGACACTGATGGTGACACCAGAAGGCAGGGACCAACTCAGTCATTCCACAAATGACGTTGAGCACTCTGTGTGCCCGGCTGGGTGTGACGGAGATGCAGACAAGTCAGGGGTGGCTCTTGCCCTCCACGAGTCCATGGTCAGGAGTGACAACAGAGAATGACAACACTGAGCAGTGGGGGGCACACAGTGGCCAGGGAGCACCGAGGAGGCGAAGGCCTAGGGCTTCCTGCAGAAGATATCCTCTGGGCTGGGCATAGCTCGCTCAAACAGGGTGGAGAGGGGAGGGGGTGGGTGCTGCCCATTGGGAGGGGCTCGGGGAGAGCCAGTCCCCATGGTGCACCCCTCTGTCCCCCAGGCTCCCTGCACACCCCTCCAAGAAGAGGAAGCACTCCGAATCACCCCCCAACACCCTCAATGCCCAGATGCTGAATGGAATGATCAAACAGGAGCCCGGGACCGTGACAGCCCTGCCCCCACACCCCGCTCGAGCCCCATCCCCACCCTGGCCTCCCCAGGGCTCCGAATCACCCCCCAACACCCTCAATGCCCAGATGCTGAATGGAATGATCAAACAGGAGCCTGGGACCGTGACAGCCCTGCCCCCACACCCCGCTCGAGCCCCATCCCCACCCTGGCCTCCCCAGGGCCCGCTCTCACCAGGCCCCGGCTCGCTTCCCCTCAGCATCGCCCGGGTCCAGACACCACCTTGGCACCCACCAGGTGCACCGTCACCAGGTACATGGCTGGCTAACTCTTCAAGGTAGGGAGTGGGTCCTGGGGCACAGGGCCCACATGGGTATTCCCTCCCCCCAGGTCTCCTGCAGGACAACGACAGCCTCAGTGGCTCCTACCTGGACCCCAACTACCAGTCCATCAAGTGGCAGCCACATCAGCAGAACAAGTGGGCGACACTGTATGATGCCAACTACAAGGAGTTGTGAGTGATCTGGGACACCCCATCTTGGGACACCCCAGCCTGGGACCCCATTGAGGTCGTAGAGCAGGGCCTGGGAGCACACTGGGTACAAGATGGTCCCATTTACAGAAGAGCCAACAGGCTCAGTGTTCCTGACTCCTAGGCCAGCCCCAGGCCTCCCTAAGAAGGTGGTGTCTGCCAGGGACGGGCCAGTGGGAACCAAGGAGCAGTGGGCAGCTGGGTGTTTTCTGGCTCCTCCTCCTCCTCCACCTCCTCCTGCATTCCAGGAAGGTAGCTGGAAGTTGAGTGTAGGCAGGGCCTTCCAGCAGACCCCTCCCTGGAGGGGGAGGGAGGGAGAGGTGGGGGAAGGCTGGGTCAGAGGCTGCCCGGCATTCCTCACTCTCCCTTGACACCCACAGGGATTCAACTTCCCAGGTCCCAGGCCAAGAGCTCTGTGGGGGCCACTCCCTTTTCTTCCCCAGAAGGCCAGTGGCTGGGTGAGAGGGTGACTCCTGTTGGCTCACTTTGGACCTTGCCAGTTATGGGCAAGGTGGCTGGGATGTGGAACTTCATGAGAACAGGGGCCAAGACCAGCCTCCTGGAGTTGGGCACCCCAAGCTGTGTGAGATTCTTAGCCAGAAGCCCCCAGTGCTCGGGGGTCCATCTGCTGTGGTGGCTGAAGGGTCCCATGAAGCCCTGCCAGAGTGGGGGCAGGTCACTGGGGGTTCAGCCCTATGGCCTGGGGAGGAATCCCCTTACTCTCACTTCCATACTCCTTGGGTCAACTGTACCACCCCAGGCCACAAGGCCAGGAAGTTGGCAGCTGAGGCCCCCGGGGTGGTCCAGGCACTTTCTGGGTGTGTTGCTAGGTCAAGCAGGGTAGGTGGAGCCCCAGGGGAGAAAGAGGGTGACTCTGGCCTTCCTGTAGATGTTAGCCACATCCAAAGGCCTCTTCCCACAAGTTTGGAAGCATTCTCCCTGACCAGCATCCTCCAGGCAGGCACCAGGCATTCCTGTGACCATCAGGGCACTGCTTATGCCTGGGGACCTGGGTAAGGGTGGGCCAAGCCATAGGCCAACAACTGCCCTCTTTACTGCCACCTAGAGGTCCCCCAAAGGGGCCAGACTTGGGACACTATCCCCAGCAACAGATGGGCAAACTGAGGCTGAGTCCAGAAGTGCCCTTCTCCCTACCTATGCAGACAGGGGGAGTCAGAATGAGGGCATTTGGGGGCTTGAGCAAGCCGGTGGGCAGACACTGGGCCTGTGGCAGAGCCGGCGCCTGGTTCCACCGTTTCCATGGCAACCAGCTGTCAGGCATAGTGAGGCTCTGCAGATGCAATGCCTCTCACCCCACCTCTGTAAGGGAGGGGGCTTCAGGCAGCCTCTGGGATGGAGCCAAGCGTGGTGAGGGGGTGTCAGGTCCCATCCTCAGGAGTTCCCTCCCGCCTGGTGGGCCTCAAGGGTCTTGCCCCCCTTCCCCCATGGCCCATGCCTCTCACCCCACCTCTGTAAGGGAGGGGGCTTCAGGCAGCCTCTGGGATGGAGCCAAGTGTGGTGAGGGGGTGTCAGGTCCCATCCTCAGGAGTTCCCTCCCGCCTGGTGGGCCTCAAGGGTCTTGCCCCCCTTCCCCCATGGCCCTGGCATGTAGAGGAAGGGATAGTGGCTGAGGAGCTGGCAGACCGCACTGGAATCCTCTCGGG